>NC_041047.1:9977010-10064510 GCF_900634775.1 Gouania willdenowi
TATTAGAAAAATTATGTTTAAAAATACATGTTTTTTAATTAATTATTATTTTTGTTTATCAATTAGACATTTGATGTGACCTCATTTACATTGCAGGCAGACCCACATGGGATCTCGACCCCAAAGTTTAAAAACACTGAATTAGATAAACAAAATGTAAACAATACAACAAATAATGTCCACATTATATATGTGTGTGACTCAAAAGAAAAGTTATTTTACTGATTTTCTAATCAGTGGAGAAACTCAAAAGTCCCAGTTTTATTTTTTTTTGTCTTATTTGAAAATGGATGATGTAATATTCACTGACCATAATTTAAATTAAGTTTGAACAGATAAAGATAAATTATCTAATCTTTTTTACAGAGGTGAAAGTAATTGAGTTGTTTTATGGGTACTTGTACGTTTTTTTTAGCATATTTCTCAATCAGCATTTTTACAACTATGTTTTAAAAGAATTAAAGTAATTCGGTACATTTCTACACACAACCGTCACCGAGTAAATTATTATAATTTTTATTTCCATTTCAAGGCACATTGAACATAATCCAGAATTTTAGAGTTCATAAATGTAGCTATACTTAAAGCCTGATAATTTATTAATTTATTTTGAATTTCATTTATTGGTATTTCCAGCAAGTTCTTTTTGTCTTCTTTTTTGAATGATAATATGATAATATAATACTAAATGAAACCTTAACATGTGATTTTATTGATGTTAGTTAAAAAAAGAATTGTACATTTTGACAAACCTTTTCTTTTATACAAATGCCTAAGTTCCAATTGTACAAAACTTTACGTTATGAGGCGTATTGTATCGGTGTTCCCTGAAGTCGTGACAGAAGCAGTCATAGTGACTCACTATCTGGCAGTGACATCATCCCTTGGAGAAGAAGAGGCATCATCGCCTCAATTGCCATATTGTTGCATTTACCAACTACACAGATGAGTTTGTGTGTTTCCTGTCAGCGTTTCACACTCATCTACCGCCATCATTATCCTCAACCTTACCAGTAACTTTAACTGTCCGTGCCCCATCTTTTAATGTCCAATTAAATGCCTTGATTTTAGCCAAAGTGGTGCAGGAATGAATGACTTACCAGGACTGGCTGGGTTACTTACGGGTAAATGGGGGTCCTTTGCATTCGGTGGCATTTGGGAGGCCCCTGATCATGGGATAACTGCAGGTCATTTGTATGTTAATGACTCAATGACATGTAGTTAAGTTGGGTGTTTAGATGATATCTGCACATGAGACAAAAGAGCAGTGATGGAATAAAGTCAAACGAGATATTATATGGAATGCTTACAGTAGACCTTTTTTGGAATATACTTGATGATATAGAAACTTGTTTTTAATGGGAAAGAAAATGGATTTAAAACATATTAAAAATGTGGTACGGATCAATAATAAAGAAAAGTCAGATTTGGGTTTGTTTTGCTAGTTTGCGCCATGTGTCTTGGCCTAGTGTGAGTTTGATTTCAGTGCAGGTAGAAAAAGATGATTTGTCATTTTTCGTGCGTGGTAACACAATTTCTTCATATTTCTCAGGATGCAGGAGAAAAACTTTTTTTTTTTTTAGCTGCGCAGCAATAATTTGCGTGGAACTGCTGGGAACGAATTGCAAATCAATTTAGGTCAATAGGATTTATTACTAAGATATTGCGATATTGATATTAAAACGTCACAAGATGTATCATCGAGGGTACACATGGTATCGCTTGGCGTCAGATGAAAATAATCCACACAATCTACTCCCACACCGGATTGTTTTGGTTTTCATATTGAGTTGAAAAGGTCATACCCAGAGCAAATATGCAAGTATGTCCAGAGTTACTGCAAGTTTTTTTGCTTTGTTCTTGTATCGTATTGTTATTGCAAGCCCTTTATCATTGTGAACTCAGTGTATCATCCCGTTCCTTAAATCCCCCCCAAGAATAGCGATGGGTACCGAATTTGGTAGTTTTTTGGGACTGACCAAACTCCTTCGGTACTACCTGGTACCGATTCACGTAAAATCAAATGGCACCATTTTTCAGTAAACGCATCCTTGTGACTATGATTGAGTGGAAGTTGGTGATTTTCCGCGCAGTACCTGAACACAACATTGCCGAGCTTTAACTATGTCTTTCACATACTGTGTGTGCACAATTGTGCACAAATACGAGTGAAATACTTGCACTATAGAGCTCTGTCACGTAGAGCTGCTCTTTAATTTGTGCATTATTAAGGAAAAAAACTATATTTGTTGAAGTTTGTTATAATTATTATTATGAGTAAAAAAATATGGTAAATTGCAACATTTTGAAATTTTATTATTTACCATTTATTATGACACAAAAGTACCAAAAATTGGTACCGCTGAGTACCAATTCACAGGTACAGAATATCGATTCAAATGTGAAAGGTAACCATTCCTACCCAAGAGGAGTTGTTATCGAGTTTGGGAAGACTGGAAAAAAAACATCCAAAATAAAGTTACCTTTGGAGTAAATGAGTACAGTCAGGGTTCTCACCAGAAATTTTTCACAACGTTGGAGGATCGCGTGGTGCACCAGCGGCGGGGGCATCCACCTGGAAAATTTTTAAAGGTATAACCCTCTGAAGGCCACATTTTGTTAAGTAAAGCTAAAGTAAGAAAAAAAAAATTGTTACTGCCTTACTTTAAAGCCAAAAGTTATTTTTGAATTGGTAAAGGCTGATGTATGCGGTTATGCAGATTTAAAAGAGTTAAAACAGCTCATGCATGCCTAGAAGTGCCTTTTGTGTCCAAGTGTGCAACAATTATTACAACGGTGTCCATTTAAAAAATAAAAAAAAGAACAGAAAAGTCCCCCTACGGTTGCCCATCAGTTCAAAGTATGTCATTAATATTCTATTTGAATGGTGGGACCAGTATTTAATTACAGCTCTTAATGCTAATGCATTTTAGCTGTAAGTAGAGAGGATTGTCAGGAGGAGGAGTTTCCGGCAGGTGATGTCACACGCCGGGCAAAATCGAACTCTCCTGTTTGGAGCTGACTTTTTACAAAATGTGGAATAACAAGGGAGGGAGGAAACATGACTTTTTCAACTTTGACCCTCTGAATGAGGCTAAAGAAATGTATTTCACTGTAGCAAAACCATTAGAAAGTGATTTTTTTCATCATACCTCCCCTTTAAAAGAGGATAAACCACTGTCAAAAACCTGTTTATCTGAGTTTAGAGATGTAAGAAGAGGTTGTATCATGTTTTAATCTAACAAATGAATTGTAACTTGAATATAAAATAATAATAAAGTGTAGTTTGCATTACTAAACAGTATAGGATAAACAGTCAGTCAGTAATGTGGCATTGTTTTGAATGCTAGATAATTTCCCTGTATAATTTAACAGTGAAGGGCTCTCTGCAGCACTCCTGAAGAGAAGGCAGAAAGTTGTGAATGTTCTATGCAAATGTTTAGTGTATTAGCATACACAGTCGTAATTAAAGCATAATTAGAGAGACAAATGGTGCTGTGATGCTCTGCGCCCGAGCTCCAGAGTCTGTTTATCAGCAGCCTCTTGTTTAGCCTTCTAAAACAGGTTTGTGTGAAACAAGCGACGCCAACTGCTGCATTAATTGTTATCATTGCCTTGGAAAGCAAATAGGTGCCATAGCGCTGCGGACTGTGTGAGGAGAGCGCTGGAGAGGGACCCGGGACAAATTAGTGTGGAAAATGAGAGTGTCGAAATTGGAGAGGGATTAGTACAGACGATAATGAAGCAATTAAAGAGTAAGCGCTCAGCACTCAGGTGCCTTTACTGAGCTGGTTCACTCCAGCTGCTTTCAGACGCTCCAATGCAAATATATCCCCAACGGTGATGGGAGGTAACACTCTGTCCTCGTACATCACAGACACATAGAGGGGGGGGCGAGAAACATGATGTGCTGAAGTTTAATGTGATGTGACACGACAAAACATAATCTGACACAATGGGACACAACTGGATAGTCGACAGGAAAAGACATGCAGTGGAAGGAGGGAAGCTTGATTATTTGAAACGCTGTTAGAAGAGGACTTTGGCTGAGGTTAGGAACTTTTGACCTCACATTTCTGTTTTTGCAATATACTAAACAGAGATGTAAAGAGTACTCATATATCCTATTCAAGTAGAACATCAAGTGCAAGTAAAAAGTAGCTCAATTAAATAGTCCTCATAGTAAAAGTTACTAGTTACTTTCACCTCTCCATGTTTATTTCTGGTCATAAGTCTTACCACGGTTCCCTTGCGTACAGTCAACATCTCATTTATAAACTTAAAAAGGAAGAGACCAAATCTTGCACAATTGCAACATAATTTATTTTCCACAAAGGCATCTGTATAAAATAAAAGGGTTGTCAAAATGTACTTTAAAAATAAAATAACACCAATTAATTCAATTTTTAAAAAAAAAAAATATCAGACCAAGTATAGCTACGTTAATGAGTTTTTGTTTGTTTTATTTTTTTTTACAATGTTCGTTGATTATTTTAAAACAAAAAAATAATAATTTACCCTGTAATGGTTGGGTGTAGAAATGTAATTAATTATTTCACCTCTTTTAAGACGTACCTAAGTACAAATGATACAAAATGACTAATTTAGAAATATACTCAAAAAGCAACACTAAACTGCAAAAAAAAATAAAAAAAAAATACTTCATTAAGCTTTATGTTGCATCAACTCCCTCGACTCCTTTACTGGCTGTGATGGTGATCACTAAACATAATGCATTAACAATATAGGAAACTGGCCTGCAATGTAAACCAATGCTACAGAAAACATTAAAACCGCTGTAAATCCAATCCAATGCTATAAATAATTCTATTAAACCTACTTGATGTTTATTTATTTCTTTATTATTTGTTTTAATTGTTTTGACTTTTTTATTAAATTCTTCTTTTATTCTATTTTGTTTTATTTATTGTTTTGGGACTTTTGTCAATTGCACCAGAATTAGCAAATCGCTCATTTACATATGCAGTTCCTGGGCAGGAAAACAAAAAAAAAATACAAGGTAGAGATACAAGGAACAAACCGGACAGTTCATCATAACAGGATAAAATACAATTACAATAGCATGATAAAGTTATGAGTGAAATAAAATTTAATTTAGCAATAAAACAGCCATAATGTGTTTTTTGTCGTCCTTGCCTTGTGAAGAGGTGCAATTTATTAGCCCTGGCTCAAAATAAAGGGTCAATGGTGCAAATCTCAGAGTAAGAAATTAAATTATTCCTGTGAAATAGTATCAATCGTGGCTTTGAGTCCACCCAGCCCAGGCATTTTTGATATACAGAGTTGAGAATTTTAATTGAGAGTGAGACGTTCATTAACCCAGTTTTATCAGTGATGGAGGACAAAGCAGCAGCAGCAGCTTGAGCCACAGGAACAATGAGTAAAGCAAAGAATGAGAGGAACGGGAGAAGAAGAAGAAGAAGAAGAAGAAGAAGAAGAAGAAGAAGAAGAAGAAGGCCTGGAGTCTGATGCTATAGCCATCCATGGTTAGGGGTAATAAAGCTCCTCTCAAAGTCAACAGTTCAGAAAGTCCTTTGTCCTCCTAAAAGAGCCTTTAATTTTTAACACAAACTTTCACTTAGGTATGCATGAACTTTGGTAAAACCCTGAGACATGTGTATGAAAGGGTTTAACAGATGATGGTCATGTGCTCTGCTGCTGGGTAATGATGTCAGCCCCTCCATCTCATCCCCTCTTTTGGCTTCTTTGATAGAGGAGGGTCTAATGTAAATTTAATTTGGAGTGATGTATGGCAGGGATGGGTGCTTGAGTGTGAGCAGCAGGGTTTGGGGTATTTTGGACAGGGTCTGAAAAAGGGGGAAGCGTGATGGGAAATAGGGGGCTTGTGTGTGAAGGTATAGGAGGGCTGATGGTGGGTTGCAGGGATTCTCAACCTTGGGGTCAGGAGACACAGGGAGGGGGTCGCCAGATGCCTCTAAGAAACTAAGAATATTTTTTGGACAATTTAAGCCCATTTTTGCGTATTTTAAAAATTTTTTGCACCGACACCAAACTTTCCATATTTTAACCTATTTTCATCACTTTTTCTTGCCATATTTTTGCTCCTTTTAATGCATTTTAGCTACATTACTCCAATTTCTGCCACTTCTCCATCAAATTTCATTGCCTTTTCTGCACACTTTTTCCAATTTCAAGACATTTTCGCCACCTATAAACCTTTTCCACCACTTTTCTCTCCTAATGTTGCATATGTTGACCCATTATTGTCACTTTTCACCTTTTTACCATATCTAATGCTTATTTTTGCCATTTTGTCATGCTCATTATTTGCCAGTTTAAACAAATTGTTCCTACTTTTTTCTAACACTTTTATGCCATTATTTACTCTTTGAATTCTTTTTACCACTTTTTCTGTCCGTTTTTGGCCTCTCTAATTTGGAACTTTAAACCAATTTCTGTGATTTTTAAAATACCATTTCACCACCTTTTCCACCATTTTTGGTCACTTAACTATGCCACAAATAATAATTAACTTCCTGGATAACAGTAAATATTATTCAGATAAATAAATAAATGTGGTTATCACAGATTCATAGAACAATGGATCATCATTTTGCTGATTTTATAGATGGAACCCAAAAATCTCCCCCCTTTATTCCCCCTTATAGATGGCCCTGTCTCCACATGACTGTTCTTCAATGTTCATGTCTGTGTTCAACCACCTTCAGGTACAGTGGGGGTCCCCGGGTCTCTGGAACCTTTATTTTGGGGGTCGTGGGCTGAAAAGGTTGAGAACTGCGATGGGAGGGAGACGGGTGTGTGGAGTGTCTCTGTGGGGGGAGCAGCTGGTTCGGGGGGCCGCCGCTCTGCCAACACTGTCTCCTTTAAGCAGGATTAATGACGGGTGAACGCCTTGTATCCATCCACCAACGTGTGGGCCTCCCGTTACATGCACACATGTGGGCTCTCCCATGGCCTCGCACACTCCCCGTGTCTACTTTACATTGATGAGCTCGACCCCCGCCATGCCACATTTACCCTCTACAATGAAGATGGGAGGGACGGTTGCTTTTGCTTTCCAACAAGAGGGTGACATCTGAAAGGGTGGAGGCTAAACAATCCCTGACTTGGCCCTTCAAACACCCCCCATCTCTTGAGTTCCCCGTGTCTCACTTTAAATGAAGTGAACAAATGCTAAATCAATGTTTTTAATGTTGCCTATCTCCATGTCTTGATCTCCCCGCTCATTGTTTCCTGGCAGATTGAAAGCGTATTGATGGCCATGACTGTCACAACTGCACCGATTTGAGGCTTTTCTCCCCCTTATCTCGAAATGTCCTCTGGGAGTTCGTCTGCACATTCACGCCATCCAGGAAACACATTTAAATAGAGATCTATGGTGGTGTGGCCATCATCGATATCTTTCCATCATCTATTGTACACACATCCCAATAAGGGCCGATGACTAGTGGTTGTGACTTTGGCTGTGTTCGAAATTACATACTCCGAACTACGCACTACAAACTCAATAAGTATATACGGTCTGCTATATACTATTAGTGTGGTTAGGAGGATTAGGATGATGACCGTTCCCACTAAGTATACTTCCAATTTTCCCAAGATGCATTTCAAAGCTAGAACGTTAAAAAGCTTGATGCACACTGAGGCTAAATATTTCCGTTGATTCTCCACCTTTGAAAGCTCTGAAAACATTTTGCGCGGATTTCCCCCGGGTACTCCGGCTTGGAGATTGGAATCTCTAAGTTGCCCGTTTGTGTGAATGTGAGAGGTCTGTGTGTTTACCCTGCGATAGACTGGTGCCTTGTCCAGGGTGTACCCCCGCCTAGTTCCCAGTGTGAGCCGGAGATAGGCACCGGCAGACCCCAGCGACCCGGAAATAAGACAAAGCGGGTCTGAAAAAAATGGATGGACGGATGTGATCAAGGAGAATATTACCATCTGGACATTTGATCCATAAAAGTCACATAAACACATTTCATGTCTTCATTGTAAACACTCTCTACTTAAAGAGTAACTAAATCCATGCTTTCTCCTGACCTGCCACTAGGAGGGAAATTCAAAAACTTCCTTGATTGTGGGCGGGGCTCCAGGAGCAGTTAAGACACAATCTATATTCGTTATTCAATAAACCTTTCTATTCACTTTTTTTCTCAATCCAATCTGCTCACAGGTGCTAGTTTTTTTTTTTTTTTATAAAAGGGGCAGGGCTAACAGTGCTTAACAGTGCAAGATGGTCCTAAAACGTCACATGATCTTGTTCTCAGCTAATAGCAAAAATCAATTGTAATAGCTGGGTTTCAACCCATAGAGGGCAGTCACTCTGATATTTTACAACTAAATACAAAGTGGCTAGCCACACGTTGCAGTACGGATAACTCCCGGTGCTATTCCTAAATGGCCAATGACGTTACCGGAAGTCATGTGACCATTCCGTAACTTCAAATCAGAAGAAAAAATGGCTTTGAACAAGTTATACAAGTACAAATTCACGGTGGCAAGAAATTCAAATCCACTTCAGAAGGTTAGAGTTTGGGTTAGAGCTAGTGTCCGTAACGTAGTTTAGGAATCTACGTATTAATACCAAACAGAAGTACAAGTATGTAGAGTCTTAATCATGTTACCTAAACTGGCCAATGAGGGACGCTACGTATGGATAGAATGTCGGTATTTTGATACGGCTACATACAGATAGCCACTGCCAACAAAATATGCCAAATTGAAATACTTTGACTAAAATGTTGAGAGTTGGACCAGGATCATCATTCAACAGAAATGAGAAAACTTGATATATTGCCCAGCCCTAACCACAAGACAATGCACGATAATGTCAACAAAGGTGTTTAAAGTGGAGATGAAAACTAACTTTCACGTAGCGATTTCAACCTTTCTCATTTAGTTTTCTTAGCATATCTTTGATTTATTGATCATTGAGGCCGATACTATTTCTTCATCTGTTAAAACAGAATTGTGTCCTGCAGCATTAACATTCTAAACATTTACCATTGCAGAAACACAGATTATTTCAATCTGCCACCACTGACAGCAGGACTATCATCACCATCATCACCATGTCCTGCTCCATAGCTGTAATGGAGGCCCCGGTAGAGGAGGACGAGCAGGGGCCTGAATGAAATAGTGAGTGCTATTCATCAGAGCTGGGGGAAGCGGCAGCCGAGATCCAATTATATATATTCATTAAGTGATAATGATATCATGGTCTTTTAACTGAGAAGAAAAGGGAGTGTAATTGAATAATAACAGTTGTACAATCCCAGAGGATCGTGCCCCAGTCCCTCCGTCCTTATATTCCCACCATCACACAGACACACTGACCCCCCCCCACCCCTGGGGTGGTGGAGCAGGAGCAGGAGGGAGGGCAGGGGGCTGAGCACTGAGGATTGATGGAATTCTATTACTCTCTGATAGATTTATTATGAAGGCCCGAGTGGACTCCCTGTACCACTTTGTCACTCAAAGTAATCAGCACAGGGGAGGGAGGGAGGGAAGGGGGGGCAACTTCTGTCCCTTTTGTGAGCCCCCCCACCCCATGTTTCTCCTCTCCTATACCCTCCTGCACATCACCAAAGACAAGACAAGCAGCCGTCTGACAGGCAGACGCGGCGGGTGGCCATTTTGGATCCCAGCGAGCCAAGAGAACGGTGTGGAAAATTGTCCAGCTGAGCTCTGCTGACCTCCAGGGTGAAGCCCTTCATTTGTTTATTAATGGGAGGCCATGTGCAACACCATCGAGGACAGATCAACAGCCTTCGCATGGCAACTCATCCCAGGCAACAACCCCCACGAGTGGGGACCAAAACAATTTGTAAACACTTAGCATGGTGATGAGGCTCCGGGTCACGTCCCCTGTACGTTTAGATTCATGTGAGAGATGATATGGAAAGGTGAAGGGCTGCAGCAGGAGGGAGGAAGTCAAGAGATATAAGAAACTAAAATAATTTTAAAAATGCCTCAAAGTTTGTTGTTTTGTTTGAGATTTGTTTACCAATACAATATACAGTATGTAAATTAATTTAAAAAGGCCTCAGAAATAAGGTTGTGCTTGGCCTTAGTCCAGACATGGGCAACTAATTTTGAGTGGCCCCCAAAGTCAATGAACAAAATGACTAAAAACCATGCAAAAGTACAGAAATATACACTAGAGAACATAAATACACAAAATGACTTCAAAAACACACAAAAAGGCCAAAATCACAAAATAACAACAAAAATACACAAATTGACTCATAACACACAAAACCACAACCAAAAAAAAAAAAAAAATCCAAAAACGAAATGGTAGGAAATTACGTAAAATGACCACCCCGCCCCTCCACTCCACCAAAAAAAACAGTCCAGTTATACAAAATTATGTAGTACAGTTAATAAAAGGAAATCTTTATTTTAAATATTAAAATTTTTATTAAAAATTGATAAAAAAAAAAAAATATATATATATATATATAATGGATCTTATATAACATTTAGAACAAATTCTAAGACATAGTCATAATGTGAATTGTTTACTTGTAATTAACAAATCAATGACAGGCTTTCGTCAAACTTTTCCTACCACTTGTCAAACCTTTTTTTTTTATTTGGACTCCACTGTTTACACCCGTTTGCCTTTGATACAAACGTCTATTTGTTTTTGGAGGCCTCTCTGTCTCATATACCACAAGGCAAGATAAATATTTGGAGCTTCATGGTCATAAATAAATGATTTAAGTCACAGAGCAAAGCACAACATCCCTGTTCCACACAGGCCTTTGTTTCCGTCCCTGAACACAAATACCAGGACAATTATATTTAGACTGGGTGGTATTGCAATTATCAGGCTGATGATGGGTTGAATTAAAGAGAGATTGAGAACATTTCCAGCTTTTGTTTGTGTGTATGAGGAGAGCAGTAAACGAAGCCAGGAGAAGTATAGTTTCCTAATCTTTGTCCATTTTTGCAAGTTGTTTGTGACACTTTTAACCAATTTGTGTTGATTCTTTAACTAATTTTGCCACTTTTCATCAAAATAAGCTACATTTTGCCCAATTTGTTTCCCTTTTTTTTTTTTTACTATTGTTTGCTAATTTAAGCTACATTATATCCCCTTGTTTTCTCTTTTTTGTCCATTTTTGTGCCACTCTTGACTGCTTTTGGCTTATATTAGTCACTTTTCACTCTGTTCTTGCCATGTTTTTGCCACTTTTGGACAATTTTGGCCACTTTACTCACACTTTACTCATTGCTGTTAACTCTTTGTTTACCTTCTCGGAACAGTGGATTCGTCAAATGGCTGGCTGTCAACACGTTTTCAACAATGGATCCCTCTGTAAAAAGAAAAATGCCTGCCTGCATGGTTCAGATGGGTCAGTGTTTCTGTCATCTTTTTTCAACCTTTTAGTAAAACAGCTTCATCTCTGTGTTTTGGCATTTTCCTCTGTCCTTCCTCCATCTCTTCCACTTTCTTCCTCCCTCACACACACGCACACATGTACACACACTATCACAGAGAAATTCTCATTACCTCATTAGCAGAGGCAGCTCTCATTTAGCTCTTTAATGATGGTTCTAGATGAATGGGCCTGGTGCTGATCCCAGTGCTGTGACTGGATTAGTGATAATGACTGATGTATAGGAAGTGTGACAGCCTCATCTCAACTCTCCCCAGGTCTTATCCTCTTGCCCTGAAGCTGGCCAGAGTGAGTTCCTCAGGCCAAGTCTACCACCCCCACCCCCTCCCCCTCCCCATTGCTATTGGGTATATTTCTAAACCAGTCATTTTTACTCAGACTTAAGTATGTTTTAAATGAAGTCATTTGTTACATTTCTGCACGTACCCGTTACCGAGTAAATTATAATTTTTTGTAATTTTCTCTTCATACACTGAAGGCACATTGAACATAATTTTTAGTTGTGACATTTCTGATCAAAGCCCAGCCACTTTCTTAGGTTCAGGTTGTGTTTTCTACACATTTTGTTGTTACCCACATGGCACTATTTTAGAGTTAATAATAAATCAAATTTTTTTAATTATTTTGAATTGAATTCAATGGTGTTTTTATTATTATTTTTTACATGTACATTTTGACAAACCTTTTATTTTATACAGATGCCTTTGAGGAAAATAAATCAAGTTCCAATTGTGCAAGATTTCGTTTCGTCCTTTGTTGGAAGTTTACTGTATGCAAGGGAATCGTGGCAAGATTTATTACTAAAAAATAACTAGTAACTTTTACTTTGAGTTATATTTAATTGAGCTACTTTTTACTTGCACTTGAGTATTTCATGTATGACTTACTTGTACTTGAGTACAATTTCAATCAAATGACAGTACTTCTACTTGAGTAATATATATCAGTACTCTTTATACCTCTGGTCCTACTGTTTTGCGTCAATGCCAGAGCTCGACCCCTACAGCTGGCCTCAGGTGATCCATCAGATCTGCTGCTTATCCTCCAGCTTCCAAAAACCCAGGACGTCCAGTCTAAATCCACAGGGGATGGGAATCCTTGTCTGGAACACCCAGCAAGACCACTGAGACCCACCGAGGACCAAGCAGGCTGGATTAGTTTGGGCTATTACACAGCTTGAAGTCTGAGGTGCATTAAGACATTAAGTCTGACAAGTGACACATTAAAGCATACATTCAAACATTCTTTCACATTTATTTCTATGTTTGGTATAGAAACATATACAAAGTTTTACACTGTGAGATTTTGGTGGCATTTTTCTATTGAATAAAACGTTTTATCTTTGGCTTACTGTTTTCAGTTATGCTTGAGTCTCACCATCACCTCTAAGAGCAAGTTCTTTAGTCATAAACACAATATTTTCAGCAGCTTCTACACAAACTTGTGTGGATAATTGTGCGGTACATATTTTCCATCATTTTTCTCCAAATCCGAATTCCTCTATTTCCGATTGTCAAATATTAGCATCATGGCTCAATGATCTCAACTACACCAATCTCAGAGCTTCAACCGTAGCTTTAGGACTTCTGTTCTGTTCAGTCTGTTTGGTCTAGTTCTCCTCTTTGGGTCAATATAGGGTTTTAGGTCACCCCTGCCTTTTAAGCATGATAGAATGATAGTGCAAAGCATTTTTTTTGCTTTTGAGGTTAAGGTGTTTTCACCTAGTGATCTTCTTCATGGTTTTCCCCCAACACAAGGGTCAAATCTCCTCTTTGTCATATACTGTATTGGTAGTTATCTGGATCAGCAATCCTGATCATGGCACCACACTTCAAAGGCTTGGAATAAAGTTATATTCCCATTAATAATGTTACAGTAGGTCCAAACATATCGGCACCCCCATTTTCTTTGATAAATTGTGACGAAAAACGCAATCTGGATTCGATTCAGATTAAATTTGGTGAGGTAAATGAAGAACCAACCCGACTTAACTGAGCCCAATTTCATGAAGATCGGCCAATTACGAACAGAGACATGAATTTTTAAAATTTCGCTAATGATGAGTGATTGGGATTTTTTTTAATTTTAAAAACTAATCCAGATTTGGTATATTCCGGATTCTCTCAAAATTTTATTTGAATTGTCCATGGAAAAAGTTCGATTTTTTGACAACAAATTTTCTAAATCCATTTAGTGCTTTTGATGTGTCACGGCAAATTTGCGGTTGACCTCATTTGGAGACCTTATTTTTGCCGTGGTTGAATGATGGAGTCCAGTCAGCGCATGATGATTTCTATAAAAAAGGATTTATTATAAAATTAAATGAAAAGGAGTACAAAAAAAAGGAGAGTGTCCCATCCTCTATATTGGAAAGGCTAAATGAAAAAGAGTACAGGATGGTTCAGAAAGGTTCTTCCCTGGCTCCGGATATGCAGGACTAACTAACAGTTTCACAGCTTAAGCTTTATACAGATATGAGAAAAAGTCCCAACCCTGAAGTGAGGAGAAGGAGGGGGTCAGATGCCCAACAGTGGGAACGATAGAGGATGATGAAGATGTGTATATTATGAGGAAGGCCTGCGCCACTGATATCTGTCCTTGATAGTGTGTGTGCGTGTATATCTGCATGTGAGTTTGAGTTTGGCCTTCAGTTGAGACTGTGTGTTGCACTGTGGATACAATACAATCTGTACTGTTAATCTAACATGACAAGAGTGCAAAGAGTAATGCAGTCACCGTGTATTAAAACATGACAAATTGTACACATGAACACACATTTGACGATATGATGATGAATATAATAATTGCCATAACAGATGTAATCCTGCTAACAGACAAACAAACATTTTAACAAATATTGATGACTTGGTAATTGCAAATCTGTGTGAAAAGACGACGTGTTGTAAAGTAATTGTTAGCTATTCACTTTAGTTGTCAGCGAGAGAACATTTTGCACTAATTTTCTATTCAGACAGCATTCATAGCCTTTCCTTATATGTATAAAAGTAATGCTTGAGTGAACAATGGGCCTAAATGTATTGGAGAGTATCAGTTAGAGGTGAAATCCTGAGGACTGGATAATGTAATATGCTTCCTTCGTCCCCCCTCCCCTACACGTTACCCCATGGTGTATGTGCCCAAGGCAGTGGGCGCCCTGGCTCCTGTGACTAGTGGGTTTGCTCCCTTCAGCGGCACCACTCATCTACCTCTTTAATGTCATTTAGCTGCGGGGTGGCCAGCGCCTCGCTCAGCCATTAATCCCATTCCAAATGCCATAACATTTCCCAAAAAGCCCCTGCTTCTTAAAGCCGATAATTAGAATGTCTATTTAAAGTTCACCACTCTCTCTTGCCGTTATCAATTAAAAGCCGTTTAAAGGAGATTGGTTGCAATAGTCAACAAATTAAATCTCTTCCTCGCTCTTTGACGTTAAGTCCAGAATTCATAATAGGGGTCAAAGAAGGATCTGGAGAGAAAAATCTGAAGTCGGCAAACATTTCTGCTGAGTAGAGCAGCTAGTAATAGTGTGATTCTTAAAAGCAGGTGCATCCTCGTGTGTAATAATATAATGGACAGAGGCATGCAGAAAAGATGACAAGCAAGGTTAGGATTCAGGTTAGATGATAGTTATAGGCCAATTTATCAGAAATGGGCAATATTATTATTTGCCATAAAATGTATTATCGATTTATGTGCTGTTGTTCTTACTTTGCACATATAATGTTTAATAATGTGAATACATTCAGCGGGGCATCACAATCAAAGTAGGGTTAACGTGTTATTTCCATGGAGTATCACGTTATTGTAACTGAGCTGCTTTTATGGGTACTTGTACTTTTTGAATATATTTCTCAATCAGCAATTGTACTTGTACTTAATTACAATTTAAAAGAAATAGTTTGTTACATTTCTACATCCAATCATTACTGAGTAAAGTATAATTTTTTTGTTTTGAAATGATCAACGGACATTGTGAAACTATAAGAAATAAATGACCAGACAAAAATCAAATGCATCACATCATAGGCGTCAAAACGGCATTGAATGAAGGTTATTTTTTACCACTTTCTTGGGTTGAGGTTGGGCTTTCTACCTATTATGCTGTTACCCACCACATGGCACATTTAGCATGGCACTGTTTTAGAGTTCATAAATGTAGTTAGAGCCTGAGAATTTGTTTTATTTGGAATTTAATTTACTAGTGTTATTTTATTTTAAAAAGAATTGTACATTTTGACAAACCTTTATTTTATACAGATTCCTTTGAATCACTTAATATCAGAAATTAAGAAAGGTTAGACATATCACAGGAAGCTAATATCAAACTATTCTAGTTGTGACAAAATAAAATAAAATCCATATGCATTGAAATTGCTCTCATTTGTTTTGCAGAGCTTTCCTGCTGGGAGTGTTTCTAAGTGAATAAGCATCCAGATAATCTCCCTTCATATCCCAAACTAAATATAATGATAAACAGACAATTCCTCTCTTAATTTAAATGTAGAGATGAAAGATTGCTTTTGATTTCAAATGAGATAAAGAAGTATGGGATGAAGACAGAAAATATAATTGTGAGGATTTCATCTGAGCTCATTATCGCCTGACGATGATACATTAGTGTAACACACAGGAAAATGATCATTTTCCAGTGGAAGCCAAACCTTATTGTCGGGAATATACCATCTGGATCTCAAAAGGCTGCGCTCCCACATTTATCTTCTCTGGGATGTCACCAGAGTGTGTGAGGGGAGGCAGCACTGCTGATGATGAATTGTGTGTATGTTTAGCAAATTGTGGAATTGGTCCAGTATCCTGATGCTACATTTGATATAAAATAATCAACATGGTGTTATTTTTGAACACTGTTTTGACTGTATCTTGCATACAGAGAAAGTAAAATTTAAAAAAATTAAATAAAAGGGTGTGTGATGTAAATAAAGCTATTTTAATTCTCAATATTACATAAAAAAGCAATCCTTTGAATATGTCAGGATGCATTGTGTTGATTACAAATTAAAATGCTGCAGACTATTAGAACGTCATGCTGCCTAATGAAAAAACAAAAGTAAAGATTTTGATAGAATATTCAGGAAATCTCAGACATGGAATAAGGAACAAGTTATTAGATTTTGGGGATGATCCACATTAATATACCGGAAAAAATTTAAATCTCACCCTCAATTTGTCTGGATCAAATTGAGGGTGCAGATTTCATTGTAATCTTGTTACAAAATGGTGGTGTCCATACATTTCAACTGGCTGTATTGCTAATAATAGGGATACAAATTTCAAACAAATACCATTGGATGGCTGAGTTGATGCCACATCAGAGGTCCAGAGATGTCCAGAAAAAAAAAAATTAGTAGGCTTAAAAAAAAAAAGGAAAAGGGCTGAAACTCGCAGCGATTTGCCGCCGCTGCGCGCCGATGACGCACAACACCTAGGTGGGTTGGGGGACATGCCCCTCCTGTAAACTTTTGCAAAAATGATGCTGGTGGCTTTTGGTGGATTATATTGGTATAATTATGGCTTTTCTTCTGTCTATTTTGTAGCACTTTTCTTAGCATGGTGAATTTTCTCACCTAGTTTTTGTTTTCATGATGTATTTACAAAATGGTATCCATGATAATAATGACAAAGAATTGAGCAAAAAGAAAAACCTGACTTTTACAGATATTCACGTAATATTACAGATATTCTTTCGGTGCTAATGGGGTACGGAATCATCTACATGTTTAAAACTTTCAATATGTGAGCATATTGTAATCAAAGTGTTCTGAGTGGACAGCTATTCTCCTTCTCCTGGCTGTAAAATGACATTTATAAATCCAGGAGTGTGACGCTGGACTTCAGCCAATCAGAGATCTTTCTACAAACACGTGTGCTCCATGAGCTGTTTTTGACGTTACTTATTGGCTGCTTGACTGAAGTCAAGGGGCGTTCAGGTACCCTCGGTAGTAAAAGTGTAATAACGGACGTCTCAGCAAAAGTATCCATAATGGATAGCCACAAATTGCTATTTTTACCCCACCTAAAATCTGAGGCCCTCTTGAGATCTAACTGGCCTGTATTTGGCCCCTGAACTAAAATGAGTTGGACACCCTGCCTTAGATGGTTAAAAGGAAAATGAATGAAATAAAAACTGAACAAAAATAAATGTCATCTTACACAAGTATACACAAAATTATCATCAAAATCAATCCTTAAAATATCTATTGCAGGGCTGAGTTAAGAACCAGATAAAAAGCATAGAAGTAAAGACAACATGATGAATAAAGGTTTGTTGGTTGTGTGCAGGAACGCTAAGACCGTTCTATTTGATGTGGCTCTCTAGCCACAGAGTGTCTCCTTGTTCCTCCTACCTCTGACAGTGATGGGGTGAGCCTGAGGAGGTGTGCCCTCTAATAAAACATTTATATCCAGGGAAAGAGCATGTTCAGCTCCAGCCACAACACAGGCGTTTGACACCAGGGGCTCTTTTGAAGTTACCCACCAAGATTCGGAGGCTTTTCTAAGAGGATCCATTGTTTAAGGGCTTTTCCTCCCCTTGCATTCCCACTGCTTGGTGCTAAAGTCTCACAGTAGTTTGGAACGACTTCAAAAGCTGCCCTACATGAAAGGGCTCAGTTTGACCCCTTGCCCAGAGAATGGCAGCTAAATTGGTCGATCGGAAAGTGGGGTAATTTGTATCAACTCAGTGAGTTACTGTGCGGCCAAACAGGAAGTAAGTGCCTTCATGCAACGGCTTCATAGCAACAAGACATCAATGTAACATCAGTTTCTCCAAAATCAAGCATCTACACAAGCCCTGATTGTGGAAAAACTATTAGCCTCCACTTGTGGCACATATGCTTCAAACAGGAAGCAGACTGAGGACCGGAAGAGTGTTTGTTCTTTTTTCATTCAGTGTTGGCACAACTATGGCCACGTTTATATGGGAGCTTTAATTCCTCTTTAATTCCAAATAAAAGTGAAATCCTCTTTAAACTGACCTTGTAAACACTTAATTCCGTATGAAAATCTAATTCTGAATTAAATTTAAATCCGAATTAGGTGGCTGGTTTATTCCAATTTTAATTCTGAATTAAATAATTCCTCTTATATACCAGACATGGGCAACTGGTGACCCCCTAAGCAAATCCCCCAAAATTGTAATTCAAGATGTTCGAAGGAATACAAAGCCCAACATAATACAGAGTACACAAATGCACAAAGTACACAAAAAAATTTAAAAAAATCCACAAAATGAATCATAAAACATAAAATGACAACACAGACACAACAACCACCTAAACAAACAAAATTACTAAAATAAAAACACAAAACAACAACACATTACTTAATAGCTCCAAAGACACACAAACTGCAAACAAAATGACACAAAATGATAGAAAAATACAGAGAACAACAAATAGAAAGTGACCCCAAAAATGCACAAATCAACCACAAAAACACAGGAAATTACAGAAAAATACCCAAAATTGCACCAAGAATGAAAAAAAAAAAAAAAAAAAAAAAATCACAAAAACACTCACAAAGACTCTAAAAACACACAAAATGACTAAAAACAAAAAGACAAAACCCTTCCCCCCCTGTATTAATGCTCTGATTGGTCATTATTCTAAATGCTGACATGAATATTGATCATGTGGCTAGATACAATTGCATTTCTGGCCCTCGCTGTAATAGTGTTACCCATCCTGTTGTATACATTGAGTTCCACTTTAAGTTAAAGGTATTGTGGGGCGTTGAGGGGGTCCGGTTCGGGGGCCTCAGTATTGCATCACTGCTTTTTGCAGATGATGTGGTCCTGTTGGCTCCAACATACCGTGACCTTCAACTCTCACTGGATCGGTTCGCAGCCGAGTGTGAAGCGGCCGGAATGAGAATCAGCACCTCCAAATCCGAGTCCATGGTTCTCGACCGGAAAAAAGGTGGAGTGCCTTCTCCGGGTTGGAGATGAGGTTCTGCCCCAGGTGGAGGAGTTCAAGTACCTCGGGGTCTTGTTCATGAGTGAGGGAAGGATGGAGCGAGAGATCGACAGGCGGATTGGTGCGGCGTCTGCAGTGATGCGGAGTCTGCACCGGTCCGTCATTGTGAAAAGGGAGCTGAGCCAAAAAGCGAAGCTCTCGATTTACAGGTCGGTTTACGTTCCAACCCTCACCTATGGTCATGAACTTTGGGTCATGACCGAAAGAACAAGGTCGCGGGTACAAGCGGCCAAAATGAGTTTCCTCCGTGGGGTGGCTGGGCTCTCCCTTAGAGATAGGGTGAGAAGCTCAGTCATTCGGGAGGGACTCAAAGTAGAGTCGCTGCTCCTCCGCATCAAGAAGAGCCAGATGAGGTGGCTCGGGCACCTAATTAGGATGCCCCCTGAATGCCTCCCTAGTGAGGCGTTCAGGGCACGTCCCTCCGGAAGGAGGCCCCGGGGAAGACCCAGGACACGCTGGAGAGACTATGTCTCTCGGCTGGCCTGGGAACGTCTCGGGGTCCCCCCGGAAGAGCTGGAGGAAGTGGCCGGGGAGAGGGAAGTCTGGGCCTCCCTACTGAGGATGCTGCCCCCGCGACCCGGAAACGGCTAAGTGGGAGAAGATGGATGGATGGATGGTATTGTGGTCGATGTTTTTTTCAAAAAGTGGAGAGGGTGTTTCTTTTCTGAACATCGTCCACAATACCTTTAATTCTGGTTGTTCTGCACATGCTCCCTGTCGCAATGATGCGTTGGTGGCTACATAACCCAAGATGGCCGCCCGGAACTGAAGCTCGGAAACATTTCGGAGACAAACCGAGACCGAGTAAATGCGACCCCGTACTGCATGCACAGGCTGTAATATCACTAAGTTTATAATTGTAATGGTTGTTAGAGCTATTATCTTTACCATGGAGTAAATGTTTATTCCTGGTTATATTTTCCTGAGTTTTACTGGACTTTATTTACCGGCGATTAGTTCCTATCTCTCTTCTCCTGCTCAGCGGACCAAAGTGAAACCGTGTGTTATTATCGAGCTGCTGCTTCAAAACTACAATCAAAATAAAAGTGACACCAGTTCTCGTGGTCTTCTATGTTGTAACCAAAACTAAAAGATTTGTTGTGTGTTTTGTTTCGATAGATGTGATACATCACGGTCGTATCCGGTTCAATCAGAACCGTTCCCAACGTTCCAGACCTAAAGCGGAATTAAATAAAATGAAATAAACCCGTTTTCCATGTAAGTCTCAATTCGGAATTAATATTTCCATGTAATCACGAAACAGAATACTCCTAATAACTTAATTCGGAATGATTAATTCAGAATTAGAAAACATGTAACCATGGCTTATCCAGTTTAGTCTGGGAGATGATGTCTGATGATGGTACTCTAATGATGCTGGGCTGATTGAATTAAGCCAGAGGTCCAGTAGGTCAGAGCCCCGGAGTCTACGAGTGACTCACCTTCCCCCCCCGTCGTTCTACACACACACACTCCATCCTGGGAAAGGCAAAGATTGGTGTCCCCCCCGCACCCAGTCCCAGTTTTTACAGCTCAACCAAAATTCTCATGGCACTAAAATCAATGTTGCCATTGTTGGGGCCAAACGGCACATCCTGACCATGGCCAATGCTAAGAATTCCAAGTGGCAGGGCCTGCTGGCCTGTTGGGATCCACAGATTTGATTATGAGGAGGGCTAACGTTGTTTTTCAAGCCAAACACATAAAGGCGGTCTTGTTCAACATCAGGACAATGGGGACCAAGTAGCATGTGAAACTGACCCTACGATGTGCACTAATTCAAGCCTTTGATTTGACAAATGTTTTTGTGCCTTCCTCCACATCTGCAAATGCCTCAAGTTTGCTCCTTTCCCCCCCCTCCCTCATCCTCCTCTCTTCTTCTTCTTCTTCTTCTTCTTCTGCCAGAATATGCTCCAGCAACAACTGGCTTACACAAGATTTACCTCACCCAATAAAAAAAAAGCCCTTTGGTGTGGAAAAGCAGACAAGAACTCATTGTGTTGATGGGGAAAATGTTGGGCACGTAGATAAGTTTGGCTGTTTGGCTTTTGTTGTTTGAATTAAAATAAAGGTTTCCTTCTCTGCTGTCACATTGCATTAAGAGCAGCTGCGATGGCTGCTATCAGCCCTGCTCCTGGCTGCTGCTCCGCGTGGAGCGAAGCTGACGGTGTGTGGAAACTAACACAGGCACTGTGCTGTGACCGCGTCACCTGCAATCAGGCCCCACAGCCAGCCAGATTAATCATGACAGTAGGCAATATTTCCAACATTATTAGAAGAGAAACCTAATATTTTGGGACATCAGGGATCCCGGTGCCGGTGTCCATCAAAGTGAGAGCTTTCATTTAATGCTCCTTGGATGGGTAACCCTGGCACTTAACCCCTTTTAGATATTCCATCTCTCTCCTTTCCTCCTCCACACGCATACACACAAGAACGGACACACACACAGAGACACACACACACACACACACACACTGAAGGGTACATACCAACACATACAATCCTATCAACAAAGATGATGCATTTATTCCAAATACTATTTCCTCTTGCCATCACATTGTTTATTTACAAAGCCAAACTAGAGACTATACACATATCTGCCCTGCAACATCTCGCCAGTTTGCTGGATTATGTGCAAAGGCGAAGAAGGTTAGTGAAACAGTTGTGCCACACCTGTACACGAGGAATGTCACAGTATTGACGATATCACAATACCACGGTATTGCTGTGGTTACGTCACGATATAAAAAAAATTAACCGTTGCTCTACAAAACGAGTTTTTGGGAGAGTCGTCATAGGTTTCCAGCGGTTGAGCCAATGGCATGCGAGGTCAGAGGGGAAAGAAAACATGGTGGATGGTGGCTGCCAGCAGAGGGAGGTAAAAACGGAAGAGTTTGAAGAACCTGCGCATGATGCAACAGCTACAAGACAGAGGTGTGTAAACATTTTGGTTTCACCGCATCAAGAATGGATTAAGAAGAAAAGTTGGACAATGTGCAAACACTGCAAGTGTACTGTGCACTATTCTACAACATGAGAAGCCACATAATAACCCGGTATCCTGAAAAGTTTAAGGATTGTGTCAACAAACTATCCAGTCTGGTCGAAAACTCTAAAGGAAGCATTTACAACCAAACTCCCTCAGAACAGCTCAAGAAATAACAAGAGACAGTTCCCATTTACGGCCATTTTCTATTGTTGACAATGGGAGTTTTGAAAGATTAGTGGATACTTTACATGCTCAGAGATTACTCCTAATCTCAATGTTGACTTCTGTCTCTACACAGAGTAAGGCAGTTTGCACAACTTGGATTTCCTTGGCTGCTTTTTCAAAAAAATATAATTTAATTCATTGTTCCCAGACTGTTTCTATACCTGTGTTGCCTTTAAGAGTGTTCCTGACTCAATGAGAATAATTTCACTTTAGCTAAAGCCTAAAAGTATGACCATAATTACTGTCAACATAGTGTACAGAATTTCTTAATGGTCATCATTCTTGTGATTGTTAGCATTGTTACAAACTGTGTGCCTGCCTGTAAAACCGTGAGCTTTCCCACAATTGCAATAATGTATTCTCTAAAGTTGTATAAATATTTGTATTATAGTCGCTCATATAGTCCTGACACACAGATTTTGGGGTACTGCTGTTTTGCATATCTGTTTTGTGTGTACCTGTGTGTGCAATTGAGTTGGATTTGATAGTAATTACATCTGACATGTGGTGTGTGCAGGTGCTGTGAATCGTGGAGGTGCTTAATCGTGACTCATCCCATTGCTCTGAGGATGGCTCACCACTCACACGATCTGTCGATGGACATATGGATTAACAAATGCTCATCAACACACGCGCAATCAAACTCATATACAGCACAAACAGAAACCTGTGGATTGTGTAAAGCAGTGTTATTTTTGATGACAATAACAAGACTATGACTAATCTAAAAAATGTGAACAAAAACTATATTAAAAAAATACATATATGTTTTTGGTAACTAATAAAAACAAAACTATAACGCTCGTATGAGACAAAACCTAAAAAAATCGTTTGCAAAGTATCAATCAAAACTGCTTCTGTTGGGGTTAGTGGACAGAAGGAGCAATAGAACAGGATAGAGAGGTAGAACATCAGAGTGTCCCAGACTAGTTGAGTCATGAACCACAGATCAGGAACTGCCATCATCAGCTTCCCAACACCTGAAACAGAGCAGAGAGAAGGGCGAGGAGAAGGCACTGACTGCAGAAAAACATGATACATTATTATCAAGTCAGCCTGCCTTGGCCTTGGGTCTCACTCCCAGTGGCCTTGTCAGTGCTTACCATTTATTGGTAAGCTAACAGCGACTCCAAGGTCTGTAAATGTGACAGTTCACAGACGAGCCCATGTCCGCTCTAGTGTTTAGGTTACATTATGATTCAGTCCTGTTTATGCGGACTGTAAACACTAACTAGTAAAAACGAATCAAACATTTTTTTTTAATCATACAATAAGTATTTGAATATGCTTTTTGTATTTTGTAGTTTCTGTACAAGGACATTCTCACTGAAAGCATATTCATTGATTTAGAAGGTTTAAGAACATTGTGGTTACACTTTCAGTTTCTATGAAATCAAACTGTTATCATCTGGAATGATGCCTGATTACTGAATTCCTGATTACAAAGTAAATGTCACCAGTTCATTGTCGAGCTGCCACACCAAGAAAGAAAATACCAGACACACATATTTATATTCTAAGGGCAATTAAGAGATTCTGGTGATTTTTTAATTGTTTTGAAACTGGGTGGAAAGCAGTGCTTACTTCCAATAAATGATGACATTATATATATATATATATATATATATATATATCAGGATGAGACAATGTTTCGTTTTAGTTCTTTCCATTCGGACCGAATGGCAGGGATTGGTCAGGGTTTTTACAGGATTGCAGCTATACATATATATGAATACATAATGTATTTACTACGATCAGGATTTTCTGAAACATCTACTTCATTAAATAATTCATGAATTAATAATTAATTTAGTTGAACACACATTTATTTCTATGCAACCAGAAACTAATTACCCTGATTCATTGGCTATACAGTGGTTTGACCCACTGAGTTTTCACTGTGTGTGTACACACATAAAGGTGAGATGAGTTGATGATGTATGTGTGATTATTTCTCTATTCTGTGCACCTTGTTTGGGGGAGGATGATAGGAGAGTGAGACAATGTTGTCGTGCTGGCATGTGCCTCGGCTGTGTTCATCAGGGGGTTTGGGGTGCCTAATACACCATGGCGCTCCCCCATTTGTTTAATTTGTAAGGCTCTGACATCAATTGTTGAGCTTCATTTGCCCCGTCGAAACGTCACATGTCACAGCTAATGGGCCAAGCTGTGCCTGCGTGTGCAATGCGCACGTTTTGGATGTGTGTCTGCACGTGTGAATAAATACAACAATGTTGTGTCTCTATGCGTGTGTCTGTGTATAAGATGGATGATACAGATTTAGAAAAATTGAGTGTTCATTTTCTCATCTTAAACATACTGTATAGGAGATTATACTGAAATTCAAGGAAGAATCCTAAACTTAAGATTTTTCAAAACATTCACAATTTTAGCTGTTTTAACGTGAACATGAGATTTTTGTCAACAAATAACTATTTTAACGTTAAAAGTCAGGGTTAATGGCAAGCTACTGCAACGGTGCTTGATTTTATTTTTAGCGGGGTACAAAATCTTAAGAGATTCTTTTTTTCTGTTAAAGGCCAAACACGAAGATAAAAAAATCAGGTATAAAACGAACAGTTTTATCTGAGCTCACACTGTGTGTGTGAGCTCAGATAATCTCAACACAACACACTACACACACGACGATTCTCTTCCACTACCACTATCTTCCTCCAAGATAGGAATCTAAAGTGATCAAAAAAAAAAAAAAGTGGGTTAGATTCTCTGCATCTAAACCATTACGGAGGAGCAGTGGGCAGCCACAATGTAACTCAACATCCCACATCGGATTCGAACCAGAAACAAACATTTCTTTAACCACTGCCACTGCCCCAGAGTAGCATGAGAACCTGCACTTTCTACACAAAGATGAGCACAGGTTTACCCCAAGATTTAATCCTGGGGTCTCTTGTTGTACAGAAGATTTACTAACCACTACTTTAAGCTAATATTATACAATTTAGATTATTCCTAATGATGCACTGATGGAAAGAAAATGTTTTTCCAGTTTCTCTAAACCAGTGTTTCTCAAATGGCGGTACGTGTGCCTCTAGGGGTACCCAGTGGTGCTACAGGGGGTACTTGAGAGAGAGGGTGGACAATTAACAAATAAAAGCATTAAAAATATGGGGTTTTATATAGTTTACTTTTAGTTGAAAGTGGTAATCATAATAATGATGATGAAAATTAACTTGCAAGAGTCAGTCTTAGTCCCACACCAGGCGGGAGATGACTGGAAATGATTAAAAAATATATATAAATAAATTCATTCAGGAGGCACTAAATACTGTTTCGTTCCATTTATTTACAAAATTAGATCTTTAAAATGTGTGTTATCACTCACTCATTACGCTCTATAGTTGTTTTTTCATAGTATTCTCAACAAAATGTTGTAGTCGGACAAAAGAGGTATGGATTCAGAAATAAAAGAAAGGTTGAGAAACACTGTTGTAAACAATTAACTGTGAATACATAGATATGACATATAGTTGAAGGTGATGGCGACATTCATTGAAGCTCACATTAACACAGATGCTGTGTGTGTGTGATGATGACCAGTGGTCTGTTTGCCATTGGAAAGGATGACATCAGAGCTGGTCTGTCACTGAGTGAGTCTGCTGCTGTGATTCATTCCTTTCCTCGGGTTAAACGGACACACACACACACACACACACATCATATGTATTCCAGCATTAGCAACCACACATACATGCCCACATGAACACACAGGAGCCCAAATTCAGTCAAAGTGCACAGATAGACTAACAGAGCATGTAAAAGCGAACACAGGAAAAACTCTGCGTAATCATTCCATTCCACATAAATATGCTTCATCCCATCAAAACATGCTCTTTGTCTCCAGGGCCCCGAAAAACATGTTTGTCATGTTGTCATCTAAGGGTTATGTGTTCCCCACTTTGCAGGTCCAAGTATAATTATTCCTCATCTCAATGGTCACCATTCATCTTCCCTTATGGCAAATCATTCCCCGGAAGTGGTCTAAACATGACCGCGGGAACCTATCACAGATTATTTGAAAGCAAAGGGGGGAGTTCAGGGGCCTGATTCTGTTATGAGGGACTAATGCATTCACACCCACACAGATTGACTCACCCTGACAAAAGACGTAGTGTTGCCTATTCTGGGCAGCTGGTCAGGATGGAGAAACTCTAAATCCTTTGTAGGCCAGAAGAGAAGTTCGTCTTTGTCACATCCTCACAGTGTACTTTACCATACGCCTTTGCACGCCTGCTTAGGCATCCAACCTTTCAACCAAGTTAGGAAAGATTAGCTCTGTTTTTGCAAATGTTCAGCCCACGTTTGTCATATTCCAACGCTTTGTTTATCTGAAACATGCTACTTATGGTACAGAGGTTTTTTACGCTACCATAAAGGGCGACCATGGCTCAGGTGGTAGTGGGTCGTCTTCTGATCCAGAGGTTGGAGGTTCGATCCCAGTACCTGACTATGTGTCGAAGTGTCTTTGGGCAAGACACTGAACCCTACGTTGCTCCCAGTGGTCGACTAGTGCCTTGCATGGCAGTCCTGTCCCACTGGTGTGTGAATGTGAGAGTGATTGGGTGAATGAGCTGATATGTAAAGCGCTTTGAGACTGCTTCAGTGTGGTGATAAAGCGCTATATAAAATCAACTCCATTTACCATTTACCATAAAGGTATATTGGTGTGACATCAACTTTTAATTGGTCTGCTGAAATACTGATTTTTTTTTTTAATGATTATTTTGACAGGACCCATCAGACGGCTCTTGTGGGGGCGGTTTATTTCATTTTCTAAATTCACTCCAATGTGAGTCACAAAAATTGAATAACAGGTGGCAAAAATGTGTAAATGTGTAAAGCTACCAAATAATTGGGCAAAAAAAAGAGAGAAAAAACAGGTGGTATGTAATGGCAAAAAGTAGCTTAAATGGGCAAAATGTGGCAACCAATAGTGAAAAAGGGCAAAACATGGAACAAAAAGAAGCTAAATTTAGGGGGACAAATGAAGTGGCATTTATTGGGCAAAATGTAGTATTATTGGATGAAAAGTAGCAAAAGTTGTTAATGAAAGGACAAAAGTTGGATAAAGGTGTCAAAAAGACAATGAAAATGGACAAAAAATAGGAAAAATGGGTAATTATTTACAAAATTGTAGCTAAAATCTGAAAAATGTCAAAACCTTTTGAAAAGGGGCAAAAATGGGACAAAGGAAGATGCAAAATGGCCAAAGAAAATAGGTAAAAAGGGGTTAAAAGGTTTACCCCTTTTAATGTTGTCTGGGGGAATAATAATTAGAATTAAGACAAAAAGAGCCACATGTTGAGCATTACTGACTTAATATTGGTTTCCTCTGATAATGTTGTGGGCTGGTCTGGACAGAATTATAATGAACAGGCGTTTTTTTTTCTAATGCCATCTCACTCTTTTGAAAACACTCACTACTGTCCCATATAAACCAAGGACTCATTCACTCCAATGGGGTTGTGAGTACCTTTGACCTCAGCAGAAGTCAAGGTCACGGAAGTAAGACATGCAGCTCGGCACAAACTCCCGGCTTCCTGTATTCTCAACTTTACAAGACAATGCTCTCTGTATCAATTCATTCAGCTCGCGGCTCTGAAACTGTTCATTTCCTGCTCATCTTTGAATGCACTAATAGACAGGGAGTATCCTCACTGCCAATCAAAATGAGCCTTTTGCCCTCAGCAGGGTGGAGATTTTTGCAGTTGCACTGAAGCATCCTGTTTAGTTATTCAATTACAATAAAGGCCTATTACCTCAAAACAGGTTTATTGACTTGTATAAAAAAAGAAGAAATCTATTTCGAAATAGGAGCGTTGAAATGCAATAAATTCTTAGCCGTTTCAGTGACCTCTGAAACATTTTCTACCATAAATTGCTAATAAATAAGCGGTTTGCTGCACACAGAAAAGTGTTTTAATAAAGGATTGAAAGAAAGAAATTGGAGAAATGCAAAAGGTTAACCACTTATAACTTCTTGTCAAGTTAGATTAGCTTGGTTTAATATTTTCATAACAACAACATTTTTCATTGTCGTCTTTGTCAGTTTTCTTCACACGCAGGATTTTTCTGATTTGAGCCCACTGGATTTCAGGTGTCCATGCACACACTTACCTGACAGTCGTCAGTGTATGCTGGTATCCCATTGTGTGCTCTGCGTTTTGTAATAAATACCACAATGCATTTAGGAATACTCATCAACTTCTTTATAGCCCAGCAGATATGCAGCAATAATAGGCTTAGATGTTCACGTCTGGAAGAAAGCATGATTATTTGTACATGGGGGTTTTGAAGTATGCAAAATCCATTTTTAATGGGATCCACGCTTGCAAACCGACAATTCCCACTCAAAAATCAAGAAATCCAAGATGGCCACCATCCGCAATACCAATTTGGATATTTTGTCATAACTTATTTGACATAGAAGTATGATCTCAGTGGTGAATTATAGGTTTTCAGGGTCAAGGAATCCAATAACATAGCTTGAATATATCATGAAATACCGTAAATTGTGCTCAGAGCAAGATCCAAGATGGCCGCCGTCCGTATTGCAAATTTTAATGTCCCCATTTGATGTAGAAACATGATGTTTGTGGCAAAATGTCATGGTCATGAAATAGCTTAAAATACTGTAAATTGCATCCAGAGCAAGATATACGCTGTGTATGACAAAGATGCCTTTTAAAATGTGAACAATTTTATTTAAATCCCCATCAAAACATGCATTAATATATCTATTTTTATTTATTTTCCAGGAACAGTATATCCATTGTGATCCTGGTCCATGCATGCTTAAGCATTAATCTGATGATGTAATTTTGCAGCACTTGCCAACATGTACAATATGATTAAACTGAAACTTTTTATGTAGATATCTGATTAATATTTCAATGAACGCAACACATTTTTGATTTATCTGCATGGCTTTTTAGTGTAAAGCCCTAGATATCAATAAATGAACACCTCCAACCTTTTTCTGTTATATATTCAATGAAACACATTTAGGAAGTGGTCATAATCTACAAACAAAGGCTGGTTTTCACAAATATTGAAAGAATTAGGGATCCAGGCAGGAAACATCGATTCTCTAATCTATCATACATTTTCCCAGGCGCGCTAAACAAAATAAGAAGTGTTTTTAAGAATTATCAGCAGTGTAGATAAGGACGTGTGAGGAAGTGTAGAGTGTAAAGTACCTTAAGTACGTCAGGAAAATGAGGAGAAGTTGGGGCTGTTCCTTAATGCTGCAGAAGCACAAACGCAGGTGTTCCCAATCTGTAATTAAGCCACGCCCTCATCACCTGCAGGAGAGAAGGTAATCAAGCACAGCACAAACACAGGCCTCACATGCAGGACCTTAACAGGTAAAACAATACATGGATAATATCTTACACAAAGACACAAAACACTGAGTTACTGCAACAGTATCTTACAACATTTTAAGACATGGTTGCAAAACTAAATCTATTGTTTCATGCGTTTGGTTCCAACACAATTTTGTCATATTTTTTAGTGTTGCAAAATACTTGTTTTTCATGCTACGTGGCAGCGTCACATTCTCCTGTGAGATTGGGTTGGTTAAAGAACACACACACACACACACACACACACACACACACACACACACACACACACACACACACACACACACACACACACACACACACACACACACACACACAGCACCCTGAGACATTACAAGAACCTGTTTTGTGGTTTAAACAAACCTTTTGTGAAAATGTCAGTGGCATGGTTACTATTGAACAAACATGCTTCATTTAGAATTGTTAAATATACCGTAGTTTGTGTGTGAGAAAGAAGATAATTCAAGTCGAACAAAAGTTTCTTTACGACATGTTTTTACTTCTTTGTCAAACAAGAAAGTGATTCAGTTGAAGTCATTTTTGTTCTGGTTTGTTAAACGTGTTCCCTTTGATATGATTTCACTCTGATTTGGGCCACATTTGGGTGTTTCCTTTAAAAACCAAAACACCATTGTTTTGTTTAGGTTTCCAATCTGTGTCATGTCATTTTTGTCATGAAACGTCAGTGGATTTTGGGAATATTCATGCACAAGTAAATAAGAACAACTTTTGGATGAAATACAGAACAGTTTAAACAAGCGTTTATGTTCCCCAGCAGCTTTAACAGACGGAACTTTTTCATGATCCGTCTTACACTGCTGTAGGTAAAACCGGCATGTTTTATCTGAAAACTTGTGCACAATAATTCCTCTTCAGCAAAAATTAACCTTCATGACTGCAGAGCTTATGGCTTCTCTACTGTAACTTAGTAACACAAAGCTTTGATTTGTCTTTGAACACACTGATTCCTTGAGAAAATACCCCATATATTGGATTTGAATTTATGCTGTACTCAACAAACGTCAGTGCAACATTTTCACAATGATAATCAATTCAATTAGTGTTTGCTTTGCCTGTGATGTTCTAGAGGTGGAGGGACGTCAACCTGATATGAAAGGAAACAACTGTCCTCTGTGGTCTTGTCACATGCTTCACAAAGTTTATTACCAAGCTATAATTGAATAAGTTTAAGATTATTAGTGTTGAGAAAAGCATCATTTCTGTCACTGGCATTCTGTGACCGCTAATTAAGTCACCAAATACAACCAAAGCCATTCATGTGTTACTCCTCCTGTGCCTTAAAGATGCTTTAAGTAGATGTCACACTTCATTCCTGTCTGCATGCGGCTTTGTTTTACTCTCAATGGCTCATGTGGGCTCATCTCAGATTGAGAGGCTTACAACGCGAGGCTTATATTTGTTATATACTCTAGCTCACTAATTTAAAATAGTAGTGAAGTGGTTATCAAGTTTGTCTTACAGCAAGTAGGTCAAGAAAAAGCTTGATATTTCTCCAGATGGGGGAAACTTTGACTGTGTTCGAAATGGCATATACTCCAAACTCAATGAGTATATACTGTCTACTATGTACTATAAGTATGATTAAGATGACTACTGTTCCCACTGAAGTATACTTCCAAGTTTCCCAAGACGCATTTCGAACCTACGACAAAAACTGTAAGCACACTGAGGCTATATATCACCATGAGCATTTTATGCGAGAAAGTGACCAAGTAAAATATCAACATGTGCTCATTTGATCCATAAAACTTGCGAAAACACAATTCATGCCGACATTTTGGAGATTTTTGCAGACCCACCATTGTGCTACTGACAAAAATTCTGGTAACTTCAAAACAAGAGCCCTTTTTACAAAAGGGTTAAAAACTAATGGAAGGCAAAAAGAGATGCTTTTGTTTTGAAAAGAGGATGTTTGATTTTTAGCTTGAAGTCGGTCCCAGGATGATTTTGCGTTCCGCTCGCAATGTATCATGGAGTGTTTGAATATGACTAGTGTGCCCACCGTGCATACTTTAAAAATGTCCCGTTACAGTGATACATCTGGGTGTTACTTAATCTTTCTATATCATCTAATGAGAAAGCACAACATACTAATTTTGACCATAGATTTTGAACACTTTCTGGATGGAGTTTGCATGTCATCTGTGTGGGTTTTATCCCAGTATTCTGGTTTTTTCAAGAACATGTAAGTTAGGTTTATTGGCATCTCTGAATTGCCTGATCTCTAATAGGACCAGGGTACAACAATAACATGAGTTGGGCTGCATCACCTGTACATATGTGGAATACGTATAGGTAATGAATGAGAATGAGAATTAACGCCAACTATGGAAGTTTGTTTTTAGTGACAAGTAAAAATGTAAGCAATGCCCTGTGACGGACTGGTTACCTGTCCATGGTCTAGACATGTAAACTGGGGTAAGCGTCAGACGTTATACGGTTTAAGATGAAAATCTTATCTTCCCTGGAGACATTCTTGACCCTCTGCAACAATCCCAAAGCCATCCAGCTGTGTGGCCAAAGTTCATTAAAGACCCTGAGGTGTTTTGGTGATTGATCCAGCTGAACCACAATGAAGACTGTGTGTGTGTGTACGTTAGGGCCATGTTGAAGTGGGTCAAAGTGCTCACCATCTTTGTTCCCTCTCTGGCAAACAGTTGACACATCATGATGAGTGAAAGGTGTTCAGGAAGCAAAGGGCTTAGGAGTGATGCATACGTGGAAAGAAGTCGGCTAGCTTTGTTTGATTCTAGATTAAATATGACTGACCAACATCATCCACTAACACACATAACTAACTTTATCATAGATGTTTGTTCATGACATGCCAAGTCTAAATAAGTCTTTGCACATTTGTTACCTAAGGAAACAACAAATCAAATCCCTGGCTGTGTTCAAAATGGCATCCTAAAGTACAACACATACTAAGTCTGATGTCAAAACTAGTATGTAGTGCGTTCACATTAGATTGAGTACGTGAGAAATACCTGGATGTATACTATATCTAGACATTTTTTAAGTATACACAGTGAGCACGTACTAGTCCAGGGGTCCCCAATCCTGGTCCGCAAGGGCCACTATCCAGCATGTTTTAGATGTTTCCCTCTTCCAACACACCTGAATGAAATGACCAGGATCGTTATCAGGCTTCTGTCGAGCTTGATGATGAGTTCATTTGAATCAGGTTCCATCTAAAATCTTTTTACATTGATTTTACATTTACATACTTCACCATGTTATTGTTTTTGATCATGTTTATTAAAGTGTGTTACAAATGCAGAGTAGCCAGGATTAGTGCACAAGCTCAGATGTTTTTTATGATGCATTTCATTTGAAACAGATTTATATTTGAGAATATTTTCATATTTAGTTATTTGATATTTTTTGTGTATTTGAAAAATAATATTTTTTTATTTGATATTTATTTATTTAGTTTTTACCAATTACTAGACATTTCAGGTGACTCCATTTTAATTCCAGGCGACCTCCAAAAAACAATTACCCCGATACCCAGAAAAAAAAATAAGTTTGAAAAAGAGAAAACACTAGCCCAAAAAACAAAACAAAAATGAGATAATTCAAAATGTATTTATTTTTGTTTTCTTTTTCTTTCCAGTGAATGCAATACTCTTCCATAATATTCCACGTTGCTGATGATACCAAAGCTTGGGCTGCAGTCAATCATTAACATTGTGACTTTAAAAGAGGGGTAGTTTATTCTTTGAGGGATAAGTTTTGTCTGACCTTCTCTGATGCAGTGTGAGGGGTCACGACACTAAAAAGGATTCAAAGATGGATGCCCCTCTCCTGGTGTTCGTCTTCACTTCAGCCTCCAGGGCAGAAACATCCTGTCGGTCAAATTAACAACAAAAGGTGCCTTGTTATAATGCGTTATTACAATTTAGCTCATCTCATCATGGGAATCATGAAGTGGAGTCAGGCTCTGTAATCTGAATATCCAGTAGTCATTCTGTAGATCAGTGGTGATTAACCTTTTCAGCCCAAAAACCCCCAAAAAAGGTTCCAGAGACCAGGGACCCCCACTGTAGCTGAAGGTGGTTGAACACAGACATGAACATTGAAGAACAGTCATGTGGAGACAGGACCATCTATGAGGGGGAAATAAAGGTAAGAGCTTTTTGGGGCTCATCCATAAAGTCATCAAAATGATGATCCATTGTTCTATCAATCTGTGATAACCATATTTATTTATCTATCTGAATAATATTTACTGTTATGCAGAAGTTCATTATTATTTGGGCCATAGTATAGTCATCTTAAAGATGTAAATCCTTGTTTTAATCAGAAATAAAATGGGTTAAGTGTCAAAAACGGACAGAAAAAGTGATTAAAAAGGGATCAAAGTGATGACATTAGCTTAAAAGTAGCAGAAAAAAGAAGAAACAATTAGTTAAAACTGCCAAATAATTGGCATGACAAATGGTGAATGTAGTTAAATTGGCAAAAATAAGCATGAAATATGGTAAAGAGGTTAAAAGTAACAATAATGAGTCAAAATATGTGACTTTAAGTGGGAAAAGTGGTGGGGTTTATACAACCCCTGGCAAAAATTATGGAATTAACAGACTTGGAGGATGTTCATGAAGTTGTTTAATTTTCTAGAAAAAAGTAAATCACAGACATGCCACAAAACTGAAGTCATTTAAAATGGCAACATTCTGGCTTTAAGAAACACTAAAAGAAATCAAGAAAAAAAAAATAGTGGTAGTCAAAAACAATTGCTTTCTTAGGTCAAGTAGCAGGAAAAAAATATGGAAAATCCACATTTTTTCTTCTTGATTTCTTTTAGTGTTTCTTAAAGCCAGAAAGTTGCCATTTTAAATGACTTCAGTTATGTGGCATGTCTGTGATCTAGGTTGAGAACCCCTGCTGTAGTGAACCCTCACTTACTAATGGAGCATTGATCACTTAATGTTGTAAATGCGACAAGTACAGGTACGCCTTTAGCAGCTTTTGCAGAAAACCTCAGAATTTCTGTCTTTTTGTAACTAAATTCTACCTCTTTATCAGATCACCACGAGCCGCATGGACGGACGCACACACACACTAAAACAATGCATGGTTGCTTAATTACATTATTATGCAATATTAGTTATCAGTATGTTATAATGATGAATTAGGGCATAATGACACTGCTATTAATATTTAATCAAAGGGCATTAAAGTGTTTTTTTGGCTGCAGGAAAATAACTAGACTTTAGTAATTAGAAAAGTCTTTAGCCAGAATAGTTCAGTCCTCTTCATAATCTGAATGAGTAAAATAATAACTATAGATGATTAGTCTTCTGTTACCTAAATGTATCAAGGTGCTAAGAGGAAGCTAACCTTTGGGTCGTGACCCCATGTGGGGTCACTTGGAATTAAAATGGGGTCGTCTGAAATGTTTAGTAATTGAAAAAAAACAATACTGATTAGAAGGATAGTTTGAAATTTTTTTTTATCAATATTTTTCAAATTTAAACACACACAATTTTAAACAAATGTACTCTATACTTTCACGTTCTCAAACAAAAATCTAGTATAGATATACGAGGTGGCACATCTTGTCCCTTTGTTCATTCATCCTGGCTACTCACTATTTGTAACACAGTATAACAAACTCTGATTCTAGTAGCCAGAAATGAGTGATATTGGAATGGGGTCACGACCTGAAAAAGGTTGGGAACCACTGGGCTGACAGGATGCAAATGGTCCCTATGATAATTGTAAACAGTCAAAGGGATACTCTCCAAAGTAGTGGCCTCCAGTAGTCAACTCAAAGTCGACACAGTCAAAACTGGGTTCCTTTCACATTTGAGCCGATACTGAATCGGTATTGGTACTCAAAGGTACCAATTTTTGGTACTGCAGTGTGGTGATAAATGGAAAATAATAAAATCTCCAGATGTTTCAATTTACCATATGTATTTCTCATAACAAACTTTAACAAATATATCAAACCAACATCCAACTGTTTGTATTGTAGCAACATTTGTTTCACATATTTTTTCATCATGAAAACTGTGGGCTGTATATTGCCAGTATTTCACTTGCATTAACATAAGTGAAAACCTATGTCTTTTCGGCCAAAAAAAACGAGTTTTCGTTTGGTACTATTGCTAGTTAGTTGGTTCTAATCAGACTTCATCCTGTGTGCCGAGGAGCTTGTTCTGTTTATTTGACGAGGCCTTAAGACTTTTTTCTGTTAGCCATCATGGAACCCACAGCTACTGCCGTCATTACACTCTTCTGCGTGCAGTGTTGTGTTCAGGTACTGCTACTAAATGAAGGATCCAATTAGGTACCAAAACATGCGACAGTTTGATTTTACGTGATTTAGTACCGAAGAAATTCGGTTGGTACCTAAAGAAGTACCAAATTTGGTACCCATCCCTAGTCAAAACTAGCACAATACACTTTGTTGTGGTTCAATTTAGCCTATAGTTCCCCAAGTCTTTAAAGCTTAATGTTGCCCCATTCTTTCAGAATTACTTTCTCTCTTTATAAACAGATTTGCTCCCTCTCTGCTCAAACTCAGAAGGCGTTTCAAGTGCCCACCAGCCAGACTTGCATCCAAAGTTTGCCCAGGCAGGAATGCATGATGCCAAAAGGAACAAGGCATGTCTCAGCAGCAGACACCCATGCAGTGACATAGAGATGCTAAAGCTATAGCTTGTTTACACAACTTTCCCCCTTTTCTCGACTTTCGAACCAGACAATAGGAACAATGTGGCTTTCGTCCGTGAGTGGGCTATGCTGACAAGGCCAGCAGTCAGCTGGAGAAGCACTGGTTTGCTCTACAGTGGATGTTTGGGTCAGTGGGTGGGAGCATTGATTTAACCTAAAGTACCATCACATGCATAGTTATGGCATTCTGAGGCTATGAAAACAACAGACAGTATAACATTTTAAACAATATATTTTGTATCACTCATACAGTTGATAACTATAAAATAAATGTTATTTACAATAAAATAACAGAGATATCAAAAAGAAAGTTATTAATTACTTTCACCCCCCCACGTTTTATTGTTGGTAATAAATCTCTTGTTCTCTTGCAAACAGTAAACATCTCAAATATAAACTTAAAAAGGAAGAGACTTAATTTATTTTCCACAAAGGCACTTGTATAAAATAAAACGTTTGTCAAAATGTATGATTCTTCTTTAAATGAAATAACACTAATTAATTCAATTAAAAATAAAAATAAAAAATTCTTAGGCTCTAAATATAGATACTGTACATTTAGTTACTCCAAAACAGTGCCATGCCAAATGTGGCTTGTGGGTAACAATATAATAGGTAGAAACCAGAGCCTGAACCCAAGAAAGAGGCTGGGTGTTGATCAGAAATGACTAAGAACATATGGATTCATTGCAATGTACCTTAAGGTAATAAGTTCTTAAAATAATTTACTTGGTACCTGTTGGGTGTAGAAATGTAAAAAAATTACTTCTTTTAAAACATACTTAAGTACAAGTAAAATTACTGATTAGTACCCACAAAAGCTTTCCAATTACAGTAATGTACTTGTAATCAATTACTTACACCTCTGTAAAATAACACAGAATCTCACATTGGCTAAGAATAAAACATACTGCTTTATGAAACATCTTCTCAACTCACCCAGCAAAGTATGTCTAAATATGAAGCTACATCACAGAGTTAACTTCCAGACTGACACGCAGGCCTCTGAGCTCCCTGGGCGTATATTAAGTCCAGATAATGAGCTGGTCAATGTGACGAGAGGTGGCAATGATCGATGTCCTCTGTGAATTGATGTGCTCTGCCAACGAAGGACACTGACCCACTGAGAAATGTTGATGAAGTAGGCACCTGGAAACTTACACTCCCTCACTCACTGGAAAGAATCTGTGGACAGGATCTTTATAGCCAGGGTAATTTCACAGGACATTTACACCTAATCAACACCTATACTCTATACAGAGTAAATGACTGGGACTAATGTGACTGCAATCACACAATATTATATGGAAATAAATTCTGATTTAAATACAGCAACAAACGATTATGGTAAACAGCAAGTCAACATATTTTCGCCCTTAATGCTTCGGTATTTGAAGTTCAAAAAATGGGCAAGTTTAAGGACATGAATGACTTTGATAAAACTCAAAATAACCTGGTATAGTTTGGCTTCTTAGGCCAAAGTTGCTGGAGGCAAAAACAGGAAACACCACCGGCTAAAGCATAGACATATACTGTATAAACACTAGATGATGCAAGCGAGAAATACTGTAACATTCATAAAGATTGGATAATTACAATTTTTTTTTTTTTTTTTTTTTTTTGCCAATGATGAGAGATGGAGATTTTCTAATTTTTTTAAACTAATCCATGATCAGTATTTTTTTTTTTATCCGGATCTTCTTAAAATTGAATGAAATCTTCTATGGCGTTATGTCTATCTTTTTATTAAAATTTTGTCAAAATTCTTGAAGTACTTTTGAGTCAACGTAAGATCTGCCGGTGTAAATATGTTCACATTGACATTTTAAGCATCTGTACCAAAACTGGAGTCATCGCTGCACATTTAGGGGTGTCACACTTTTTTCTATTTTCAGGAATAGTGTTTTAACTGTTGTTACTCATTTACTATAACTACAGGGAGAAACTATTAATGACTTCCCTTTATATTGTTAAAGCTTCTGATATAGTTTAAAGTAATAAAGCAATAAAAAACTTGTGCCACCCTTTACGGATGTTACATTGGCCCAATTTTTGGTACAGATGTTTAAAAATAACAATAGAAACAAGGCAAAATGCGATCTGGCAAAATTTGGAAAACTTTTTCTTCTCCCATTATATTGTGAACCGCACTAAAACATATTAACGTCTTGTTCTGGAGCTGTGTCATATGTAGAGAGCAGATCATCGAGTTGTGTGTGTGTTAGAGCAGTGTTAGGACATGTTTAACAGCAGAAGTAACCTGTTATGTATGGTGTAGTGGCACTAGAAGTTTGCATGTTAGGTTCATAGTTGTATGCAGAAGGAGTGGCTAGTAAATAAAACAGTTATTTTGGAAACTCGTCTAGAATCATACTATATGTGCATGCATATGTAAGATGATTGAATGGTAGAATGTACAGTATTTGAATAGTGTTGGGCCGTAATGGCTTTGGGCTTCAAAAATATCACATTCTGTTTGGGTCAGGCTGCGTTGGGTCTAATTTTTAAGTCCCTATTACAGCTCTGAACTAGATATCCTCACTTTACCTAAGGCCAATCAAGTACAAAGGAAGATTCAGGATGTAATTCTGGTTCATTCCAGGCCTTGTGCGAGTGACTGGGCTGAATCCGCATAGAGTAATCACCAGAAAATTCCCCAGCAGAATATATTTGCATAAGATTATTACTCATTGGCAATGACCCTGAATAAAGACGAGCCACATTACTAATAGTCCTCTCTTGATGATAACATATAAATCCAGAGATACACATCTACTTTGACATTAATGACTAAATGTTACTTCTCAGCCTTGTCATGACAATGATCAAAAGTGCTTCACTTTGTTCTTTTTTTTCCCGGGATCTCTTTAAAATTTCAGTTCTGTCGTCTTTTTCCAGCTAATATTGTGGATTAAAGATTTCTGTGTGTCAGGCTTAAAGAGGGGAAATTATTCAGCCACTCTGGCACAGAAAGTTTAGAAGGTGTGACTAAGAAGACAGCCCTCAAGTCGTGAAGGGATTTCAAACTTGGTGAAGTTGTAATAAATCAAATACTAAGGAAGTGTAGTTTCTCATGTTTAAAACAGAATAGCTTGTCATACTCTATTGCTTTAATACTGTTTCTCTTACTCGTTTTTAGTGTCTGCAGGTGTCAACTGTCAAGATTTGCCTTTTCTGTCTCTTTTAGTCATTTTTCATCAGATCTGCAAAATTAACGAAAAGATCACATAAACAGAGTCATTGTCTCAAGTAAGACTTGTCGTACATCTAGATCGGTGTTTCTGAAATGGGGGTACGTGTACCCCTAGGAGTATGCAATGACTCTACAGGGGGTACTTCAGACAGAGAGATGAAAATTAACAAATGAAAGCATTCAAAACATGGGGATTTATGTTTATTTTTAGTTAAAAACTATAATCATACTAAATATTTCCAGCAACTCTCAAAATGACAACAAAAAGACACAAGATAAGAGACAAATATACTGAATAATAAGTAGAACAAACAACAACAAGATGCACAAAATGAACCCAAAAACACAGACACTCTGAGAGAATATTACGTATTATTACCAGCAACACACAAATATGTATATATTTACACAGGATTACAACAAAATACACAAAAATAACAGAAAAACATACAAAACGACATAGAAACAAACAAATGAAACCAAAAAAACACACTGAGAATAGCTGAAATAATACCAACACTCTAAAAAGACAACAAAAACACAAAAGAGGAGAAAAATATACTGAAGAATAAAAAAAAAGAGACAAACAACAACAAAATAACACCAAAAACACAAAAAAATGACAAAAAAACACACAAAATGATGATAGAAATAATCTTGATTATAACATGAACTGAAAACACTAAGGTCAGTCTTGGTCACACACCAGGAGGTAGATGACCGTAAATTATAAAAAGTACAGAAATAAATCTATTCAGGAAGCACTAAATACTGTTTCATTCCACTTATTTACAAAATGGTATTCTTCAAAACGTGTTATCACTCATTCATCCCATCATTATGACCTATAGTTGTTTTTTTTTTATAGTATTCTGAGAGTATTCGGTTTTGTATGTGTAGCACAGTCAGTAACTAAGTTAACCAGAAGTATCTCACTGTCACACATACAGGCTCCTCCCCTTTTCTGCAGCAAGAGACAATAACAAAAGCCACTGAGATGGTGGTGGGTACAAATAGTATCATGGCCTAAATGATATTTCTCCAGGTCAAATAACCCTACATTCTCACAAGTACATATGTACATTTGGTATTAAATTTTCATATTAACTTGACAGCAGTTATCAGAGGTCACATTCACAGCCCTGTGCAGTTGGATAAAGATAATATTTTCAGATAGTTCTTACAGAGCTACCAGCTATATAACATATTTGATGCTAAAGAAAGACTTTCTATAAACCCTGGGAGTGTTTTTAAGGTGTCCTGTCATTGTCTTGACCTCTCTTTTACCTCTCCACCCCTCCTGAAGCTTCCACTCTCTCCATCTCTTTCTCAGAAGAAGGACTCAGCAGCTCCTAAGTAACGGCAAAGAAGTCACCTTGGTGGAACTGATGCCCCCCAATCAGCGATGGCCTGGAAAAGCATAAAGACGGGAAAGGAACGAGCGACGGGATGGCTGGAGGAGTAGAAGGAAAGAATGCTGAGGCAGCACTTTCTCTAACCCACTAAGAGAGAGAGGGAGAAAGGGCAGCGGTGGAGCGGGAGGTAGGTGGACAAAGCTAAAGATGGAGCGGTGCAAGAAGGAGGTGTCTCATTTATGATTAAAAGATAAGCCTGATAGCTCTGTGAGCTTGGCTCATCACTCTCTTTTAAAATGAGTCTGTAATGCCACCCAGGGAGGAAGAGAAGCTTGGGTCTCATTAGCAAAAATCTTAGCATGCTTAACCCTGTGCATGGAACTTCTTGCCAGGGGTAAAAGCTATACCTTGTCTAGTTTTGAACCTGTGAAATTGGTGTTGAGAGTGCTGTGCAAATGAAAGATACGTGTCTGTTACTATGTGTATATTGTTGGGTTTCTAATCTGTTCTCATGTTATGTCCGACATTTTGTGAAATGCCTTAGTCAGTGGGTCCACAGTGGGTCCGCGGTGGCATCTGCGCACCTTGCTTTGGCTCTAATTCTAGTCAAGTGAAGGATAAATCAAAGATAAATGAAATTACTGGAACACATTCAAAAAGGAAATAAAATGTATTTCATTTAAAAATTATTCACTGGGTGACCCAAATTATTCAGTCTGTTAGTAGGATAACGTCAAAAGTACTTGACAGATTTTGATAGAAATTTGAACCAAAGATCAACCTGGCACGATGGAAGCCTCCATTACGTTTTGGAGGGGATCTGAACCAAAATACTGATTCTGGATCAATTTAAAAAATAGAATGTTGGCGAATATTACAAAATTCACATTTTGGTTTGTAATTGAGTAAAATTTGACTCGGTTATGCTGGTTTGGTTCCTCAATTACTCTGGAGTTTCATTCAGACTGAATCTGGATTGCGCATTTCATCGTGATTTTGGGGAAAACATGGGGGTCAAATCACATTTGGACCTAATGTATCATTATTAATGGGAACTGAAATTCCTTTAAGCCTTTAAAGTGTGAATGATTACTGATCCGGATAACTGTCAATATCTGGTAAAGAAGATATTTGGTGCTCAGAGGTTTGTGCTCTTGTTCCTCTTATGCTTAAAAATCTAGGTATGAGATCGATAGATAGATAGATTAGATCGTTATTGATCATTGGGAAGTACAGGGAATTAGTTGGACCCCAAACTTGCACAGTATGTGATGTCTGTTGATAGGCAATAATTGGCAGGTAACCATCATTCACCAATTGGTGAACACTTTAATTAAGTAGGATTTTCTCTGTGGGCCCCCAAACAGCATCTTGCATGGAACTCTACACTCTACGGCTCTGTTGCCAAACAAAACTAAGTTGTACAGGCAGGAGTTAAGAGACAGGATCATTGGGTTCTGGGGTGAGCACATGTTGCCACGGTAAACAAACCCACAACTAAACCTAGATAAATAACGAAACAGTAGTTTGTGTTAAAAAAGTATCATGAAGAGAGATTTGTTTAGGAATAATTGCTTACTTTACCGCTCATCTCTTAGCTCCACCTTCAAATTCTATATTTATTTTCTTTCTAAACTCTGGTGTCTTTGCTCTCTGTGTAAAGGCCAAGCTGCAGCAGCTGTTTGCCAGACCCGTCTTCAGTCTCAATTCAGAGGAATGCTAACAGTTTGCAATCTGACCCAGTGTCTCTTCAGTGGTACCCAAACAAGCCAGTTCAACCGTCTTGAAACCTACACCAGGAGTGCCTTCATAACTCATGCTGTCATATCAGTATCTTTATAGTTAGAAGTCATCAACTCATTACTCGCTCCTTCTCCAGCTGACCCCATAACTCCTGCTTTCCTTGAACTACATATCTATCTTATTTTGGGGCTCGTGTCCATATGCTGTTTCAAGCTGAAAGAGGATAGGAAAGCCACACAAGTGACGTGCATGGAGATAAATCACAATCAATTGAACTTTCCTTTTTTTTAAAAAAAAATGTGATCATATTTAAGTTTGAGAACTTGATGTTGAAGAGCACATTGCTCAGTTCAAACACCTGAAAACCAAATGTGTTCTCAAGTCACTCAATTCAAGATTTGCGTATAACTCTCTTTTTGGTTTGCATTAAGATAGCAGACTAGCAGCCACTTAAAGCTGAAACCAGTTCATGGGGTAGACCCTGCACAGTCCCGGATTTCTAAAGCTCATTTATAAAGGCAAGAGAAGATGTAAAAGTGCTCTATCCTTTCAGGACACTTTGACATACAATACGCTCAAAGGTGATTATGAATTTTTGACCAAATGAAGCCAAAAAAACTTACATACTGCAGCTTTAACAATGCAGGATATTTACCTTTTGCATCTGAAGAGATTTTTTTTTTAAAATGAAAATTTAAATGCCTGGAGGAAATTTATGTATAATCCTGAAGCACATGCAAATAATTTCTCATGTTGCATGGGGATGCAAACAATGCAGAAAAATAGAAGAATCTGACCTCTAATGGTTAGAATGCTTTCCACCTCCATGTTACAATAAAAATGATACATCTCAAAGGAAATAACATTGATAAAAGCTTTGGTAATAAGTGTATTTACTGCTGCATTTTAATTAAGTTCTGGTATTTACAGTATAATTTGGGAGACACCAATTCTTTCCAATGAGGTGGGGACAGTGGGGATCCGGACCCCCACTGTCCCATAGAGATTTCGGCCCCTCAAGAGTAAACAGCAGAGGTGTAAAGAGTAGTGATATATCCTATTCAAGTAGAAGTACTGTTACTTGATTGAAATTACAAGTAAGTCATACACAAAAATACTCAGGTACAAGTGAAAAGTGGCTCAATTAAATAGTATTCAAAGTAAAAGTTACTAGTTACTTTCACCCCCACATTTATTTTTGGTAATAATTCTTGCCACGGTTCCCTTGCATACAGTAAACACCTCATGTATAAACTTAAAAAGGAAGAGACCAAATCTTGCACAATTGGAACTTAATTTATTTTCCACAAAGCCATCTGTATAAAATAAAAGGCTTGTCAAAATGTACCAATATTTAAAAAAAATAAAATAACATTAATGAATTAAAGGAGCATAGGGCAGGATTTGAGAAAACATAAACATACATTTTAAGTTTTTTTTAATGCTAATGGGTGATGAAGCGCTCTAAATCCAAGAGAAAGAGTCCACACATATTTCTACCTGCCTTGAAAAGATTGTGTGATACATTTTGTACTGCTGTTAACAATTTCCCCGCGCAGTTCTGCGGACGTGAAGTCAAATGACGCCGATGGTGATGTTAGATGACGCTGGTGTGCGTTCTCAACGGCTTGGAGAGGCGTCCCAATACCGGAAATAAGAAAAAACAATGAGAAGAAAGTGACTTTTGAGACTGAAAGAAGACAAGCACAGTGGACTAAACTACTGTTTGGTTCCACAGATGTACGCAGAGGCATGTGCACAGGTCTTGCAGTAAACAGTCACATGAACTGCAAGTAAATAAATAACCGTGTCAGTATCAGTGTCACGACCACGCGAAGCCTGCAGCAGTCTCTCTAACGTCGCTCCTGTGACTTTCTCAAACCGTAGATGCAGACACACACACCTCCACACAGCACAGGTTAAACTTCTGATCAAGAACTGGCTGCAACACTGAAAAACAAACCAGCACCTCCGCCTGTCAGTCTTGGACTGATAATGGCTCCTAATCACTGATCCACACACACACTACAGTGATCAAGGCATCCACATCAGATCGCCTGTCACTCAGACATCTAAACTTAACGAAAAAGACAGACGCAGATGGAGGCACAATGACAATCAGCTGCACTGCTATAAAGTTCAAGTGCGCGCCCCCGAGCCGGCTTGGCTGATGATTGCAATACACTAACCACCGTGGTGTTACTATGCGGTCTGATTTCTTGATCCTGCCCTATGCTCTTTTTAATTCAAAAATGAATACAAAAATCCCAATCTTTAAGTTTAGATATATTTATGAGCTCTCAAAATTGTAAAAATAACCAGCATTCAATGCTGTTTTGGCACGGTGCATTACGTTTTATAATGTGATGCAATTGATTATTGTCTGGCCATTTCATTTTTTTGTAGTTTCACAATGTCTGTTGGTCATTTTATATTCAAAAAAAATAATTTACTCAGTAACGGTTGGGTCTAGAAATGTAACGAATTACTTCTTTTAAAACGTACTTAAGTACAAGTAAAACTGTTGATTTAGAAATATACTCAAAGAACTACAAGTACCCATGAAAGCTAATTGAGTAATATGAGTACTTGTAATTCATTACTTTTAACTCTGGTAAACGGAGAACAAGCAGTGTGTGTGTGTGTGTGTGTGTGTGTGTGTGTGTGTGTGTGTGTGTGTGTGTGTGTGTGTGTGTGTGTGTGTGTGTGTGTGTGTGTGTGTGTGTGTGTGTGTGTGTGTGTGTGTGTGTGTGTGTGTGTGTGTGTGTGTGTGTGTGTGTGTGTGTGTGTGTGTGTATTGTGTTGATAGAGGCTGGGTGTTGACACTTGCAGTGAGGGGGGGACCCTTTTAGCACGTTCATAAAAGCAGCATTTAGCATTGTCACAACAACTGCTTAGACAAAGCTAAGCCTCCATTAAACAAGGGCAATGATGCGCTACAAAGACACAGCGGCCGCTCTCCCGCTGCCTGGCGGCTTCCTCTGCATAACTTACGGCCCATGTTGTGTACAGTTGTCGGTACACAGCAGCACAGGAGAGTTTTTCTGAGTGATTTCCAGTGTGAAGTTATGGTGTTGATTAGCACAGTGACAGCTGCCATGATTAAAATGGCTGATAGTAATAGTGCAGCATTCATGCATTGACAACTTTGCTCTGCATGGCTTTGTGAGTGGTGATGTATGACACCATTAGGGTAACCTCAGGGCCCTGGAGGACACTTATCTCCCTCATCACGTCCTTCACACTTCCCATTCTCCCTTCAACAAAAGGACGCCTGCTCCCCAGTCTGAATGCTTATGAACAGTGTGTGTGTGTGTGTGTGTGTTTCACTAGCATTAGCGTGTCATTTAATGTTGTTGTGAAATTAATTTTCCAGGGATATCTTTGTTTTGTTATCATGTATCTAGGTTTAGATTTGGCTAACCAGTCTGGTTAAGAATATGATTTTATATGTATGGTTTAAAAAAAAGAAAAGAAAAGCAAAATAATCCAAATAAACACATAAACCAACCGTTCATACTTTTTGGGACAGTTTTAGGTGGTTAAACCATTGATCTGGCCAATAGTATTAGTAAAAAGACTTCTCATGATGGGTAATATTGTTTTTGTTTTTTTTTGTATTTTTAAACATTAAACTGATGGTACACTTTTTCCCACTTAGTGTGGGAGTTTTAGGAATAGTGAGCGTTAAGATTCAGCTAAGGATGAAATAATAAGTCTACAAAAATTGTTTTTATAGACCTAAACCATTTTTGGTAAAAGTGCATGCAATGCACTGTGATAAAAAAAAACAAAACATCAACACAATTGATTAGAATTTTCTCAAAATCTGTTTTTACCGCCTGGATTGCTCTTATTTGCTTGATAGCAAATCAAGCAGGAAACTGAATAAATAACAGAATAATAACAGGAAATCGTTCTTTTATAGGTTTTGACTTGACCAAAAATGTGTGATCATCATCATAAATATTTTATCCAATTGTTTATAAGATAAAAAAAAAAAAAAAAGTTTTCCTGATGTCGGTATTATACATTAAAAACAAGTGGGCTTTACACAAAACACATTGTTAAAAATCTAATTTACAGATTCAAAATAAATAATAGAATACACAAAATGACATTATATTAGAATGCAGATTACTGAAAACATCATTGCATGCCAACTGTAACAACTATTCCATTGAAGGAACCAAAACGTCGAATGGTCCGATAATAAAATTATAAAAATATACAATAAATAGGTGTCTGTTTTATCTTGATTATTCACATTTAGGTGAAGGTTCCATTATGTCAAGACAGATTTTGGTCAGAACTCATTGCCATTATAATGTAGTGCATTTCAGCAACTTATTTTGTGTGCAAGGTAACAGTAAACACTTCTTCATTCCCATGGGGCCTGTCTGTCGCACTACGCTGGGCAAATGTTTGTGAGCACACCTCTGTAAACATGCATCATTTAGGGGGGGGGGGGGTCAGCCAAAAGGATGGCTGACACCTAACACACTCCCACCACTGATACTGCAGTCATGTCAACGGAAGTGTAAGGCAATACCACGTTTTCCTAACAAGTTGAACTTAGCCGGAGGCACCCTGGCATCCCGAGACTTCAAACATATGTCCCCTCCCCAATTCAAAAATACACACACCCCAACTTTTAGTAGCATGCAACCGCTTAATTATTTCAGTGTGCTGAATTTGAGACGATTAGCTTCTCGAGGGTTTGCTCTGGGCATGGAGTCAAGGGACAGAGGGAATAGAAAGGAGAAAAAAAAGAAACACAGAAGGTGCTGGATATTTCAGGGAGGGCAGTCAGTCGAGATTTAGAGGCTAGACATGTACACTCACATGTACAAACTGCTGTCCCTGTCTCTCCAGAGACCTACTATAGCTTGTCCATTAGCTGCTGCCTCTCTTCTATCAATGAGAGAAAACAGATAAATGCTAAGCTCTGTCCTTCCCATTATTAGGAACGTTTGTATTTCAGGTGCTTACTATGAAGTCCTCAGACACTAGTTTACAGCTTGAAGAAAAGAGGTAGAGAGCAGAAAACTGTCTTTGGAGTCTGTAATAATCAAGTCTTGGGAAAACTAAGCTCAAAATTAGTCACCAGAACCCATTTTAGCAGACGTGTCAAACTCGTGGCCCGGGGTGAAAATCTGGCCCTTTGGAGCGTCCAATTTGTCCCACAGGAGAAAGTAAACATGACATAGAAAACATGAATCATTGTGTAAATGAAACTCAACAATGTCTTCAGGGAATCACAGTTTTCCAGTTGTTTATATCGCATTGCAGTAATTTTTTATAATAAACAGTTGGAAAAATTCTTACAAAATCTTTCAATTTTCCTCAAATATGATTAATTATGATTATGATATAATTAAATAAAAATTAGTCACAAAATCTAGGAAATTTAAAGTGAAGATCCTGTTTGGACTCATTTAACACTTATTGCTTGGATATGGTTGATTTCTTACATATTTTGTATTTTATGTAAATACATTTTATGGCTCCCCTGGAGATCAAACTGCTCCGTATTTGGCCCCTGAACTAAAATAAGTTTGACACCTCTGTTTTAGCATTTCATGCTCATGGTTAAATGGTTAAAAAGAAAAACAAAAAAAATGTGTGATACAGTTTGTCTACTTTTGAAGGTTTGCAACAATATTGTTAATGAATGTGCCATTATTATGTACCCTAAAACCTACAAATATATAGAAAATATGCATTATTAGTAATAGGGTGATATTCCTAAATATGAGTCATTTAAAAAGTGATAATTAGCATTGACGGTTGTAATGTCAATGCTATGATGTTTTTCACATTTCGGTGGTTGGGGACCTTGAACTGGTGGTGGTGACCAAGTTGATGGAAGAGTGGAAACACTTTAAATACCTCTCCAGCTTAGCTTACTGCTTATTTGATTTTAATCAATGAAAGTCTAATAACCAACTTTACTCCCTAATTTTGAGAATTAGACAAGGCCTCAGCAATTAGGGTTCATTTAAAAATATCAATATTAATCTGGTGACGATGTTTGTGAGCGATGTATCAAAGCAGTGTACATTTTTCAGCATAATAATATTTAAAATGTCTTTTGATGCTACCGATAAAGCACATCCCAATCAAAATGTAAGTAAACAATTTGTTGACAAAGCTTTGATAATGTTCAGAACCAACGTATTTTTTTTTAGAATTTGACAAAAGTTATTATTTACATGAAGTTTTTGTTTTATCTTTTGTTTCTTTCTTTTTTTAAAAAAAAAAAAATTACCATTAGTCTGAAATTATCACACAGTTTAGATCAGAGGTTTCCAACCTTTTTCGGGCCGTGACCCTATTTCGACATCACAAATGTCCGGCGACCCCAGGGACTTTTTTTTTTTTTTTTTTGGAATAACCATAGTTTTTTTATTAGGTTTATGTAAGTGTTTTACAGGATTTGTGCACAAGATGCACCACCTCAGACATTTTTTTTTGAGAGTTTAAATATGGAAAACAGTTGTTTGATATTTATTGTGTGTGATGTGCTAATTTGAAACAGAAAAATACTAAACATTTTAAACCATAATTTCAAGCAGTTTATTTTTCTTTATTTTTACCAATTAGGAGACATTTCAGGTGACCCCATTTTAATTCCAGGCGACCCCCGAGGTTGAAAAACACTGGTTTAGACACTGAGTCAAATTTTCAACTTGATATTTAAAGTAACTGAAAGTTATACTAGATATCTGAAAAACTTGGGCATTTCTTTTTACTCTCCTTTTAATTGTGCTTAATAAAATATCCGTTTAAAAGTAAGTTGTTCAAATGACCTACAGAGATTGTAGCTTCTAAATGGCAAGTCTAAAAGGAACAACTCCGATAAATCATAGACCGAAACTTGAGTCCGTGGCTGTTGTCGCAGATTTATCGGCAGCTGTATTTTTCTAGTGTCAACTGATGTTCCGTAAGACTTAGCCAGCGTCTTACATTGCTTTCACCCTTAACCCCCCAACCCCTAGATACACACACACATGCACAGATCTCACTGCAGTGCACCGCTCCACTCCATCAACAGCCGGCCACGCTTTAAATTTGAGAGCTATTCCTGTGAGACTGTTAAACACGACATATTGAGATGAGTGGCAAACCACTGGTGATAGCATTAGCTCACTTATCTTATTAGTGGAGCAGCTCAAACACATTTGATACCCCACGGCTACTGCTGCTGTGGCCTCAGGGAACCCACCAGGACTTCAAAGACCAGAAGTGGCGTCCTGGTGGCCCTGCAGCAAACGGAGACGCATACCTCCAACATGTCAGTTTGAGTTAGTTCGATGGCACGTCTCAGTGTAAAACTATCTTTACAGTGACCTGTCAGAATATGGCAGTAAACACTTTGATAAGGGAAAGATTTCTTCAACTAGATTTATCACATGGATTTAAAGAGTCAATTATATTTATTAATAGAGTGAGATTCTTTGTTCTATTGGCACAGTATCTTTATTATTAATTTAAAGGGAAGTATTTCCCACCTGAGTTAAATGGCTATTTTATATTAGAATCATATAAATCTTGTATTTAATAAAACTTATTGACAATTTTGTCATGTGCATTCCAATTAAGAGCATGAATTTGGAAAACTCTGTAATATAAAATCTTTATGTATTATTATTGTTAAAACATCCATACCTCGACTAACCTGATTTTTTTTAACACATTTTTTTCCACCCTATAATAGCTGTTTAATAGAAATTCAAGGATTCAATAATTTTTAATTATCAATTTGTGCCTAACATGTACATAATGAAATAATATACCCTGTTAAGCCCTTAAAAAGAATAAATTGAGTAAAAGAAAATAGCATAAAAGAACAAAATAGAAAAACTAATAAAATAGAAAAACACCAGTAACATAAATAGAATATATACAAAATAATACAAATATACAATAATGATAATACAACAATATAAAAAAAACAATAGAACAGTAGCAGCATTATAAAGAAATCAGGTGATCTTTGGATAACCTACCTTCATTGTTTTTCAAACTGATTATAATGTTAGTTAATCTAAATAATTCTATTCTAATTGTATAATAATGTAAATAATCAGTTACATGAATAATGTTATGATGCAAAAGCTCTTTATATAGCTGGATAAAGACAATTCTTGTTTGTTCACTGATATTTGTTTTTATCTTTGCCCTTTTTAAATTTAAATAAAGTATTTGTTCATTCAACTACAAAGTTAACACAATGTAAATACATTACAAAAATGTATTTTTGTAAGACAATAAGGACAAACTACATTTAGTCAGAGAACTACAGCCTCTGACTTCATGAAGGTCCTAAACTCACTAACCGTCAGCGTCTCTTGTTCCATGGTTCGAGGCCCAAGAAGGAGTCAAAATTACAAGTTCTGTTTTGTAGAAATGAGAGTTACTTATTGATTATGGAGAATCAGTTTTATGTTATTTACACTGTTGATTAAACTGAGAATAAGACCCTGACATGATTATTCTAAGTATTTAAATTGCATTAAGTTACAAATTTCATTTATTATGTTAGCTAGTAAATTATACCTCTAAAATGTTTTTACATTTACCTTAAAATTTAGGGAAACTGTATCATAAAAATATATGACACTTTTAAGAAACTGTTGAAGACTTCACTTTTCAGAAAAGCTTTTAGTTAACTGGATTTTCATTTTTTTATTTAATTTTTTCCTTTTATCCTTTTATGATGCTGCTCATATGATGTATATGCACCCATGTTTTATTATTCTGTTGTGATGTTGCACCTGTGTTTTCAACACAGCTCTGTACAGCACTTGGTGATTTTTATCTGCAAAAAGCACTTTAAAAATAAATTACTTATACTTACTTACTTATACTTAAAAAGTGGGAAGAAATGTGAAAACTAAAGGCAAGAAGAGGCAAATTTATTTGTATTGCGCATTTCATACACAAGGCAATTACATGTGCTTTACATGATTTAAAAAGTGCAACAGAAAACATTTAACAGTTAAAAAATCAATAAGAATGTTAAAATCAACAGTAACGACATTTAAAATCAACAGTAAAAACATGAAAACAACAATGATTAAAGGGCATCCGTTTTTGATTTATCATCTTTATATACATTTTTTTATGGTTTTGTGTGATGGACACGTGAGTGCTGTGGTGGTAATGATATGGCTTAAAGGAGTCTGGCTGTGTTACTGTGAGTAGCAACACATCAGTCTAACCTTTAGCTGCCGGCTGAAAACTGAGCTGAGGAGAGTGACTTTAATGATTTGAACCCCAGATTTGGACATCAAGAACACACATACAAACAGACAGCTGCAATGCTTGTAGAGCCACACACAAACTCGCGTAAACACTTATTTTGAAACCCGGTGTATCGTATGCCTCCACAACTCATAGGTAACAGGAAACAGGTCATGTTGGCAAATGACAGGTGGGGAAAATGTTCTAACTTTGAGGTTTTTTTTTTCTTTCCAACTTACACACAGTTAACACCCGCAGTGTAGAAAATGCTTACCAAGACCCTTTGCCATTCTTTGGTGGAGCCGTGTGAACTGTGAACATGTTGGGTGGGCAAGGCTCACCTGCCTTTTTTAAGCACACTCTTCACTTTTTCTTTCTCACACTTTCCACACACACACACACACACACACACACACACACACACACACATGCCACCGTAAAATACACTGTGTTGTCAAGCTGCCTGTCACCATGCTTGTTCCTCTGTGCCATATATGAGCTCTATCAGCTGTTCCTCACTGTTGAACTACAATTAACCCCACATGCATCATGTGGTCCGACACACACACACACACACACACACACACACACACACACACACACACACACACACACACACACACACACACACACACATTCACATACACACACATATATCTGCACATGCTTTGCACTCTCTCTTGCTCTTTCTCACTGCGCTTGCCCTTTCACTATCAGCTAACAAACTGCAACCCAATCTGCGCAGCAGCAGGGTCGATCACTCTGTCGGTGTCTAAGTGTCACTGAGTGAGTTCACAGCATTGTTTCTATTAGTGTTGCAATGTATATTTCTCTTTCGTGTCGGACAGAGATAAACTTTTTTCACTTCATTACAAAGATCTGGTAGAGTGAAAACCAATGATAAACTTTAAATCCTGAGTCACTACTACCAATAGCGATGATATTTAATGCGACGTTGATTGCAATGCATAGGCAGTGGCAGTGTCATCGCGCCTCTCTCTGACAGTACACATACAGCTTTAATGTTGTATTGACGAATAGACCATATCCCTAGTGGTCAAAAGTTTTCATTACAGCTTTCCCAAATTCATTCGAAATTAATTTGTTATAAAAGTTTAGTGAGTATACGTTTTCAGTGAAATGGTCGCAAACTTTTGAAATTTTAGGTTGGTTCTTCTTCACAATGTAAACGGTGAAGCAACACTGCGCCCAACAGTTCATGTATGATACTGCAGCAAAAATGAAGCAGAACGCGGCCGCTAGCCTGATTTTTATCATGAATTTGCTACATTAAACAATTATGGTCAACAATTATGTTACTATTGTGCAAATCTCTATATACAGTATTTCTATTTTTCCTACTTCCTTGCAAGAATCTCAAACTGTGTCTATGAAATAGACATGACGCTACTTAACTGACCAATCTATTTGTTTTCAATGTCCCTTCTGCTGCTATAAGGGTGATGTAAGCAGATACATGCTGGAGCAGAAATAGTCATCAGCTGCTGAGCTCTGATCAATCTCAATCTTATCCAGAACACTTTTTACAAGCCCTCAAAAAAAACAGGCAAAATACTTTAAAAAAAAAAAGAAGCAAAAAAGTGTAAAAAAAAGTGCACTGAATGAGCTTAGAGGGGTGTGTGTGGGGTGCACTGAGGCAAGTCCGCGGAAGTGATGTGCTTGCATGCAGACGTGAAGTTTTTATTTATTTTTTATTTTTTTAAATCAAACACCGGGAATGAAATACCTCTTTCATTTCTTTTCTGGTCCGCGGCCCAGGGGTTTGAAACCACTGCTGTACATGGTTTCAGAGCTCTGCTGATGTCTTTAACATGGTGTGTGTGTGTGTGTGTGCGTGCGTGTGCGTGTGTGTACACTAACATGAACAGATGTGCTTTTGAATGCATTGTAGCTAATTTCTAGACAAAAGTAGCTCAAGGTGTTAATGTTAATTAGTTGACCATAATATACCAGAAAAAGGTAGCGCACGCAGGTGTAGTCTTTTCATGATTTTCAAATAACAAAATACTGTTATATATACTTTTTTTTTTTTTTGTTGTAAAAATCATATTGTTGTATTTGTTAAAGTCTCTCTTTTTTTTCATTTTTGCTGAGTATGTGGCCACAGTGTGTGCTTTACAGTAAATGTGGCAGTGGCAGCTTTGTGAAACTAAACAGTGACATTTCAAGACAAGTTCACTTACAGCAATATTTTACAACACACACACACACACACACACACACACACACACACACACACACACACACACACACACACACAATCATTTTCAAAGTCATCTGAGGGAGATATTACCTAAATGGTTGGCAAGCTGTGGGCTTTGTTCTAACAACGGTAGATGCTAATACGTGTCAGAGCCTGGCTGAGGATTTATGACACGCCATCTGGTCGCCAGCATACAGTACAATGTTAGCTTCCAATGTTAGCTTTTTGATCAAGACCTCCCTTTTCATTCCTCCTAATCAGTCATTTGTGCAGGAACTAAAGCTAAGTTTGCTCTAATGACACCATATTTTTCTATTAAAGGTCCAGTATTGTGCTATTTTAATTTTTTTACATTATCTTTATTTGTTCTAAGAACCCCAACAACATAGTATTTGAAGTTTATATTTTCCAAACTCATCTGTTTTCCAGAGTTTTAGCCCTCGGAAAAGTGACTTTCTAAAAACAAGCTGTTTTGGGGCCTACTTATGCATATTCATGAGTAGGCGTGTCTATAGATGCTGACTCCACACAACAAGCAATTTTCTTTAGCTATCCACACACTCTTGTTATTGTTTTCAGCCAAAAAACTGCACATTACAGTAAAACACATGGCTATTTAAGCGCTATTGTGATTGTGAGTCAAACACTGTTTCACGGTGTGTGAGCAGCAGCGGAGTCAATCAGCTGAGTCAGCTGATTCAAACACTCACCAGAGCTGCGACGTCGCTTTCTTGTCATCCTCTCCACTACTTATTACAGGAATTGTCCATTCAAGGTGATAGTCCACTGTTTTGTCCAACCGCTGCGTCGCATTGGGTCACAAACACGTCAGATCATGTCAAAGGAGATACAAGACGATATAACGGCTTCTAAAAATGGAACTGGGTACTACACTGTTGCTGCCTACTGCTTCTCAGGAAGGGGTTAAATGTATGTAGCTTTACATATATGAAAATTAAGTATAATACAGTATATATTCTATATTAAACTACAGCGTTTGTTTTAGCTGTGAGCTAGTTTGAGAGGGAGGAGCTCACACTCTTATAGGGTAGGAGGAGCCAGGATTGTCAGGAGGAGGAGTTTCAGCTAGGTGATGTCAAGTAGCGAGAAAACTCCAACTGACTTTTTACAAAATGTGAAATAACAAGGGAGGGAGGAAATAGAACTTTTTCAACTTTGACCCTCTGAATGAGGCCTAAGGGATGCATATTACTGTAGCAAAACCATTATAAAGTGAATGTTCTGGGGTTTTTTAGCGGGTTTTTGTTTGACAACTTTTCTAGTGAGGGTTTGGATCATCATTTGCTTTCGAAAACAAACAACTTCTTATAAGCTTCTTGCATTCGAAAAAACAAACCAACGTTAGCAGTTTCTGTAAATGATGATGTAGATTTCATCTAAATTCATCCGACACCACACTTCATTCCTGAAAACGTCCTTTTGGGAGAGTGCTTCAGTGAGCTTATCTTTGTATTCACTGCTCAAACACTATCTGACATTTAATAGAAGCCGAATAATGAACTCACCATTTTCAGGTGATCTATATGGAACTGTGAGGGAAAATAGTGAACTTTGTGAAGAATTCCATCCAATCCATCTGTCTAAACAAGTTTATTCTAGCATTTGTCTTCGCTGAGAAACCTCCAGGGCCCCATGGCACACCTAATGCCATTTGATGAAACAGTAAAGATTCTCCATATCTTTTCCACAGTAAAAGGCTAATTGCTTGGCCACAGTCAGATTTACGTCTTCCCTGCTCTCCTTTATGCACGAGGCCTCTGAAAGCCCTCACGCTGCTGGTCTCTGAAGGGGTGTATGTTATGATCCGGTGTCAGCGAAATCAATCCTTATCAATTTTAAAGTTCAGATTTTTATTTCATGGCTTACAGCGAGCGTCTTTCAAGCGAAAACGACTGTTCAAGCTCTTTTTTTTTTTTAATTCCCTTCTCGTCTCCTCCCATCTGCGCCCATATTGATTGTCTGAGAGTGCGCCTCTCCTGTGGTTTTTCCGCCTCGTGGCCGCCTCTGGACCGTTGTCAGCGATTGCCTGAAGACATCACTGAGTTAAATAATGCTAACTAGGCCCAGTAATCTGTCTTAGAGCCACTTCGTGGTGTTAACAAGCTCTGGCAATTGTCATGTCTTCAAAGTGTCTGGGGAGAGAGCAGCTAAGGTCAAATGTGGTACAACAGACAATCTCATTTTGCTTTACGAGTGAATAACTCTTTCTTCTCTGAAAATCCATCCAACTCCAGTCAGGAATGGATTGTAACAGATTTTCAGATTGTTCCTCAACGACTAAATGATTAGACACTCGACTCATTTGCACTCTTGTGTTAAAGTGTGCATGAAAATAAATTTGTGTTTATGTGAGACAGTAAATGGTGCGGTAATGATGTGTGTAAAGAGAAGGTTAGAAAGTACATTGAATAACCTCTATCAGGTTCAACATAGTGATTTACATTTACGACACAAGGTGGGCTTGTTTTTTTAGCAAAATCTTAAACTCTTTTGGCAATGTAGACACATGAATAAAGGAGTTAAATTAAGTGATAACTATATATTTGAAAAATTAAAAAGGCCTTATATTTGTCTGTTTCTATGTGCTTCATTTGACTGGCATTCTCTTAAGGGTGTAGTACTACATTTATCCAGATTTAAATGTTATCAAGAACAATGGCTCTCAAGCTTTTTTGACTCCCCTTTCTCTTATTTCTGAATCCAAGTGCCCCCTTTGTCCAACTACAACATTTTGGCCAGAATATTATAAAGAAAAAACATCTATTGAACACATTGATGAATTGAATGAGTGATAACACACATTTTAAAGAACCTAACTTTGTAAATAGGTGGGATGAAATAGTATTTAGTACCTCATTAATAAACATTTTTTAGAATATTTTACTGCCATCTCGCACCTGGTGTGGGACTAAGACTGACCTTTGTATTTTCAGTTCTTGTTCTAATCGAGATAATTTTCATCATCATTATTATGATTATCATTTTAACCAAAAATACACATTTTATTATTTGTTATATTTTTACTCTCTCTTTCTCTCTAAAGTACCCCATGTAGTGCCATTGCGTACCCCTAGGGGTACACGTACCCCATTTGGGAAACCCTGATCTAGAACACCTCTATGACATCTAAGGGGATAAAGCAAATACAGGAGAGAAAATGGTACATTTACAGTGTATTCATGAGACCCTGATAGTGTTTTTAATCCCAGCATGCAACATTAATCAGGTTTATTTAGTTGATAATTTATCTCTTAAGTTAATTGTTTGGATCCAGTGTGTTTCCAAACTTATTATTTCCTATTTCTTCTTTGATTTAACCCGAAATCCATTGGTATAAATCTAAAATAAAGCTACTTATACTTTGCCAGCATTCTCTTGACCTGCTTCCAGTATAACAACAGGAAAAGAGTTCCTGATAGTGCCAAGTCTAAGCATTTACTGACACCCTGCAAAGTTTACCCCTTGGTTTCTTTGACTCTTTTCCTTTTACAACTTGTGTCAGGTAAACATTGAAGTGTTGAAGATTAGGCAGAGGGGCTGTTGTCCAGAGAGTGTGTGAGTCTGAGTGTGTGTGTACACTGTGTGGGAGATGGCTGAGAGGCCTCCAAACAGTAAACTAATGGTTCAGCGCTAACTGCCCACTAAGTGGGTGGGACAAGGATGGCCTGACCCTACTGGCCTTCCCACCAGTCCCCTCTAACAGCTTTGGCCTCGGGGTCAGCTCAATTTCCCCACTGCTGAGTGGTCATTACGGAGCACAGCTTTGATAAATGCTCACGGCTGCGGCTGCTCCTGCTGGCTAGAGCCACTGCTCATCTGCCCGGTGCAGAAATCTCCACCGTGCAACCAACAAACAACAAAAACGAGGTGCAGGAAAAATGATGCAAATTTTTTTTTAAAAAGCTGGAGAAGGAAAAGAGGAACAGAACATGGTCAGAAAGACGAGAGAAAAGCTGTGTATCGAGAAAATGTAGACACAATCAAAATATGACCTAGATTGTCGTTTTCGGCCCAGTCTCTTTGACGTATGTTGCCTAGCAACCAAAAAATCAGAATCTTCTCACAGTTTGACTCAGAAAAACCAAACACAAGTGTAGGAAAACAATCAGATGAAGGATATTTGAGATCTTAGTGACAAGTCTGACGCTTCCTTTTCTCAATTTGACCGTAATCTCCACACACTGTGTGGAGATTACGATCAAATATCTTGACTGTGATGAGATATCACATTTAGTCTACTGAAGGGATGCTGTGAGATAATAGTTTGTTGTAATGCATGCTCCAAGCCCAATGGGATCCATGTGTATTGAATTCTTCACACTGATTATTTGCATTTACATTTGTGCATTGTTGTTAATCTATCTTCCTATTACGGCTTAATAATTGTCAAAGGCTGAACTGGCAATTCTTTGTTTCACTGCTGTGCAAGCATTGAACTTTTTTTTTAATACCTCTGTTCTTAAAATCTCTGTATTACATCGACTTAAACCTTAAAAATGTAGCACAATCCACAGTTGAAATACATGCTCCCAAACCAAAAACCATCACAACTAAAAATAAAAAAAATAGTTGCTACGGTATTTTAAAAAAAATACTTTTTCTCATTAAAGCAATGGCCGTCCTCAATGAAAACCTAAACCACTGAGTTTTCAATGCCATCTGTCGGTTTGTGTTTGTTCACCACACCATAGGGTAGAGTTGATTAAACAGTCATGAGAACAAGCTCACACCCATTCAACAACATAATCAGGATGGTTCTCAAGATGATACTGGCTTTACAAAAAAGTATTTAGATCATGACTGTTAACTTGCCTTTGAAATATCTTTGGCCCTCTATTATGGCTATGATTAAACAGTCAGTGGTGGTTGTTACTTAGCAGATGCTCACCACAATATTTGTATATTCATGCTTTGTAAACAGCATACAAAGATTACAGGACATTCTTAATGCTTTGGTTTCCGTCACTAACTTGTACTAATGGTTGTGATGTGGAACAAACACTCATTTGCTTCTTCTGAGACAACAAAACAAATGGCATCGTTTAGATTTTCCTTACGCTGATTACTAAAAGTGTCAGCCCCCTCAACAACCTCCCATTCTGTCAGAAGCACCAAGAGTTATACAGTATAAGAAAAATCTAGATATTTTTGTGATCTCCGATTGGCATGGCTGTTTGTCAACACTGCATAGGTGACGGTCAATGTTACTGTATTTTTATTTGTGTGGTTTAAGGTTTGTGGTGATGCTGTCATAACCATAGAGGTTTTGGAAACTTGGGGAAAATGCATACGTTTTGCAGATTAGGTGAAGAAAACCAAATTGTGAAAGAAAAAAGTAAACAAGAACATAATAATTTGGACCACGTCCTCTTCATACAGTCACCTGATGGCCTGTAGGACTGCTAGCTTTTTTGTTAACACACTCACACCAGCTAATTGCTATCTCCTTGGCTAGAGTAGCATTTTTCAAGGTGCAGAGCAAATTGTTAACTTGGCCTCCAGGGCGAAAAAAGTTCTCAGGTCGAAGACAAACCAAAGGAGGAAGGAGAGAGAAGAGAAAAATGAAAAGCAGAAAGACTGCTAGCTATATTGGGCTAAGGGCAACTACAACAAAGCAGGTCATGAAAAAAACAAGACAACTGTGAAGCAAACACGATATGTAAACATATCCGTTCCTGCTAAATGGCAACACATAGCAAAACATAATTCTTGTTTTTACTATTGTGTTTAACCTCACCTTCAACATCCGTGTTGACTTGATATAATGTGCACTTCAGATGCTGTGCTCTGCTGACACAGATTTTGTTCACTACTCACAAATGTGTAAACTTACAGACTCATTCAAAAACAAATTAACAACTGCATAAACTCAAAAAAGAAACACTCTAGGATGCGAAAACTCAACCGAGCGTGCCCAAGATCATGTTTGAACTCTGGGACTTAAAAGAGTTTCCAGTTGAGGAGCGGTATGTTTAGTACACATGTGACATCTGTTTGTTTTGTCAGAAATGAACTGAGTGCTTTGGAGCACACAGCTGTTATTTTGACACCTCTTTTGCATCTTCTCCTACCTTGCAAATGTGACTGTCCTTTCTTTACCAGATAATCTTTATTGTTACATCTTCATGTCACTCTCCAAAGAAAAGAAAACTATTTAAAAACAGACTGAGCTGCGAACACATAGAATTGCTACAACTGTATAGCAATAAACATCAGAAAATTATCTGATTATCGTCATTCTTCTTGGTGGATTTAAATTAGACAATTGCAAATAGTTTGTCCTCACTATTGATATATTAGCAGAAAAAAATAGGCTGTGCAAAGATTTGAGTTTGAATAAGTCCAAATTCTGATAACATTTGACTGGTCGAGCATCGTTAACGTATCAGTTACTTTCAGTTACTGAAATTATAATTTCTTATTCCATCGCTGGCCTTTATATGGTTGGGTAAAAATGTATTGCTTTCTTTGGTATAATACTCCCTCACTCCCAATCTCATTCATCCACCTATGATGACATGTACTACATCAAGTCCTTATGAAGAGCTGGTCCACACTTCCATGACTAGAAGGAAAACCACATTACTCCTACTCAATCCAAGGTTTCATCATCAACCAGACTCTTCTCTAGTCTAGACCATATCAAGGAGACTGAGGAGTGTGATGTAGTTCCCATATCCCCATATAGTTGAAACATCCACTTCCACAGCCCCCTCCTCAAAAATGGATCTCATCCACCGCTGGGGCTCTACTTCTGCGATTTCTGCCCTGGAGATTGGACGACCCCACCCCTGGTCGCTCCTCTGGTTTCTCTACGGAATACGTGTTGGTGGGATTGAGGAGCTCCTGAATGTTTTGCTTCCACCGCCCAACTATATCCCAAGTGGATGTCAGCTTCTAATCCTCGCTGTACACTGTTGGGGTCGGACAGTTTTTCGGAATCTCAAAGCTGATCCATTGTTTTCCTCCTTGGTCTCAATTCATTCCTCTTACGCCTTAGTTTTTTGTTCAGCTACTGCGGCTGATGCAGTACCTGTTTGCAGTACAGTGGTAGAGTGGGTTGTCCAATAGCCCAAATGGTTGGGGTTCGAATCCCGCTCTATCCAAGTCATTGGCGTTGTCCTTGGGCAAGGCACTTTACCAACATTGCCTCGTATGAATGGGCATGAATGTTAGTGGTGGTCAGAGAGGCCGTAGGCACAAAATGGCAGCCACGTTTCTGTCAGTATGCCCCAGGGCATCTGTAGCCACAACATAGCTTACCAACACCAGTATAACTGATGTGAGTGACTTGTGTGAATGAAAAATAGTTTCTTATTCTTACCTACAGGCCAATCGTGATCTGTTGGCCTACTTTTTCCACTTGATTAAGGTATTTGTTATGGACAAACTCTGGTTCGGATCTGGCAGGCCATTCCTCCCAATCCCGCCCTCCAGGTCGCACTGTTGTTGCCCACGTGAGCATTGAAGTACTCCAAGAGGACTGATATTTAGAGCTTAGGCACAAACAACAGCAAACAACTATTGCCTGAATGAAAGGCGCAGGAAGAAACGCTCTACCGTGATAAACGCCAATGTGTAGGTAGAGAGACTGGAGGTAGCAAAAAGCCCTCCATGTCCAGACAAGTCCAGTCCCTCATGGAGTCTGGTTCCAGAGCTGATGCTGTGTGTGGAGGTGAGACTGAGTATATCTAGTCGGTAATGCTCAACTACCTCCACCAACTCCAGCTCTTGCCCTGCCAGAGAGTTGACATTTTATGCCCAAAAAGCCAGTTTTCATGACTAACGATTAGCCTAGGTCCTTAGCTTGGCTTGCCTTAACCACAAAGCACCAGACCCTTCTGCCTCCCTCTACAGATAGTGGGTCCACTGTGGTATTGAATCCAATTTAAATATTAGAAATTGTGAGTTACATAGAACTATTGGGGAAAAGGCCATTTTGTGATGACAAGCAGGTTTATCCACTTTATTTACAGACAGACTTCCTCAACATGTGCGTGTGTGTACTTAGTAATGAGAAAAACAGCAGAAGGGGGGGGGGAGAGGCGGCGCTGCAAAGGTAACAGATTGGCTGTGAAATATTGTGGAGTCTGCCAGTTGCACAATGATGTATTGGGAATCACTCGCTCACTAATTACCTTAAATTAACAGTAGAGTTGGGTGTGACAGTTCATGTAACTGTTTTTCCTTCTGCTCCAGATGAATGGGCTGGGGGAGATGATGCCAGGATGCTGTTGACAATCGAATTCTCCTTCAAACACTTTCCAATCAATTCTCCCTCTTTGTACTCGATGGAGATGAGCCGACGAACCGGTGACGAGGTTCACAGATTTCTGAGACAGTAGTAGTTCAATGATGTCTTTGTTTTTGAACATCTGTCTTCATAAACTAGGGAAAAGATATCTTGTTTGTTATCCTCAGTCTAATAACATTGTGGCCACTAAAATTGACTGTGCAGTTTATTCTTTTGGCATGAACATGTTTGCTATTGCGTGCCTGTGTGCATGCACATATTTAAAACAGTTAGGTGACTTAATTATAGATATCTATTGGGGGATGTACACACACACACACACACACACACACACACACAAACATATACGCACAAAAAACACCAGTATATTATCAGCAACTCTAAAGAGAGCCCAGGGAGGATTTGTGAGTCTGTGGAAAGGACCAAGAAAAATGTTTTCTGATAAATTATTCACAGTCTCACAATCCCTTTTGGGCAGAGTGTTGCACCGTGCTGTGTGACGCATTACACCTTCCCTTTTCCCTCTTGCTTTTCCTTTCTTTCTGACCATCCTTTTTCTTTTACACCATCAATCCATCTCTCCGTCAGTGTTTCTCGCTGCCCCTTTCCCCTCAGTGTCTCATTTTCTCTCTTACTTTTTTGTATGCTGCAACACCAGGCTTCACGCCTCCAGAGAAGGGCCCGTTTCTCAGGCAAGCTGTCGTTGATAATGGCAGCAATTAATAACATGTCATAATCGTGTGTGTGTGTGTGTGTTTGCGCAAGCAAGAGCATGACATCGTGTCTACTAACATTAGTGTCGAACACAAAATCTACACGCTTTGCCATGCAAAATGCAAAAAAGTTTATTCACATAAAATATAATCCAGCAGTTCAATTGCTTGGAAAACTATTTCAAAACAACTATAGAGCGTAATGATGGAATGAACGAGTGATAACACATATTTTAAAGAATCTCATTTTACAAATAAGTGCTTAGTGCAGTGGTTCCCAACCATTTTTGGGACGGAACCCATTTTGATATCAAGAATTTCTGGCGACCCCAGAGACATTTTTTTTTCTAGATAGAGTTTTTGATCATGTTTGTTAGTTGAACTAGATTCATAATTTAAAAAGTGAAAGTATATATATATATACAGTTGTGTAAGATTGTGTTGTTTTAATTTTTTAAAAAAAAAATAGTATTTACTATTTAGTATAATACTATTTTAATTTTTCTGAAAATTTCAGGGGACCCCATTTAAACTCCAGGCGACCCCAAGGTTGATAAACACTAATTTAGTGGCTCCTGAATAGATTTATTTCGATAGTTTTTATCATTTTCAGTCATCTCATGTCTCTCTCTCTCTCTCTCTCTTTCTCTCTCTCAAGTACCCCCAGTAGTGCCGTCACATACCCCTAGGTGTACACGTACCCCTATTTGAGAAACACTAATATAATCTATATCAATATCTTATTTCTTTTGAGGTTTGAAATGTGTGTAAATGTATGTTGTGTGACATAAAGGGTGAAGGGCTTTAGCAGCTGCAGGTCTTTAGCACATCGTATGCTTAGTGGACACAGGTGTTGTACACATCAGAGGTCACTGAGCTTAATACACTCACTCACACACACACACACACACACACACGCTCAGGTCCCAGAGGCCTCTGCAAAGCCATGGGCCAAATCACACCAAACTGGTACATAGTTGCACATAGAACCGCAGGAAGCAGAAAAGCCCGCCGTTCTTTTCTGCTTAGCATGCAAGCATCACACACCCTGATCAGCAGATTCATTATTACTAAGTATGCTGAATATCATGCAAGTACCTCTGAGGCTGCAGCGTACATTAAAAATGTGATGAAAGCGTCCTCGGTAAGAAGTTTCTTTTAGTTTTCACCCTATTTATTTTTGGTCAGTCTGTTGGACCAGTGTTGACAACCATTTAGGCAACTTAAGGCAAATGTATTTATATAGCGCATTTCATACACAAGGCAATTCAATGTGCTTTATTTCAATGATTTAAAAAGTTCAACATCCATAATCTTTCGCCATTGCCACCCATCCAACCCTAAGCACTAACAAGTTTCATAATTCCTTTGGGTGTGGAATATCAAATTCTGTAATGTCTTGATGTCATAATTGGTATTTGAAGTATATGAATCTCATAATACAATTATGATGAACTTCACAACATTCCCTTCTATACGTTTGAGTTCTATGCTCATGTATTCATACTGTGTCTCTTTCCAGGTGCACAGGACATACAGACCTTGCATGCCTATCGTGCTTCACCTCACCTGAGTGCAAACTACAGCAGACAGGTGTGACTCTAAATACTTTTCTTAATATATGTACATATGTTAGTAAGTACATTTACTGTATGTATCATAGAAATCTCACCATCTGTTCATATGTAACCAAATAAATCCATTGTAATTGTTTTAAGATTTAATCATTTTAATTGTCCTTTGTGCTCATGTGAACATGTGCAGAATGAAATTACGTCCCTGAGTCCCCCGTTAAGCCATAATATTAATATATATAAACCTAAAAATACATGTATATGCAAGTATGAAAGGTATCACAGCAGCAACAGAATGTAGTGTTTAAGTAATATTTGAATATTTTCAGAGAACATAGTGAGCAAAATAAGCATCTTAATAGATAAATAGAGCGACCGTGGCTCAGGTGGTAGTGGGTCGTCTTCTGATCGAGAGGTTGGGGGTTCGATCCCAGTACCTGACTATGTGTCGAGGTGTCCTTGGGCAAGACACTGAACCATACCAACTTGTAGCTAATAGTAATCAGAAATTACGTTTCATTTTTAAACATAAAAAAAGAAGGCAGTGGCTATCCGTACGTATCCGTATCAATATACCGACATTCTATCCGTACGTAGCGCCCCTCATTGGCCAGTTTAGGTCACGTGATTAAGACGCTACGTACTTGTACTTCTGTTTTCTATTAGTACGTAGATTCCTAAACTACATTACGGACTAACTAACCCTAACCCTAACCTTCTGAATTTAAATCTAATTTAATTTCTTGCACGGAATGGTCACATGACTTCCGATAATGTCATAGGCCATGTACGAATAGCAATGTACAAATAGCCACTTCGAAAAAAGAAACTATGGAAACATAAGAGGACAAATGGAAAGCAGGAATTACATTGTGTGCTGTTGAAACTATTCTTTGAATATGTTTTGTGTGAGTGAGTACATTTCAATCTTTCCATTAAACTCGCCTCAAAAACACTTGCCACAGCTTATGATAACAGTTTATCTGATGCTTATATTCTGATTTATTTCTTTAAAGCATATAATAATAATATGATGAAGAAAGGTACATTTTGTTCACCTCAGATGCATTTCTTTGAGCCCCCTAGTGGGTCCTATGCAATTACATAGTCTACCCAGAAAGGCCTATGAGTGGAAGACAAATGTTTTTCTGTATTTTGTATTTGTGTTCTGTATTTTTCATTGTCATTTGTGTTCATGGGAACATGAACAGATACGTGCAAATTACGTTCCCGAGTCCTCCATTAAGCCCTTTTATAAATATATAAATAAATAGAAAAACACTCATATACAGTATATGCTCACTTCTAAAGTTAATTTGAAAACAGAGAGAGCTATAAGGTTTAACCCTCAATTTCCATGCAGGGAGATGCACAATCATAATAATTAATTTAGACCTTGTTCAGATTTGTTTCCGTTAAGTTTATAATTTTTTGTATATGTCTTTGATGGCTATTGTTTTGCACCAAATACGTGATTTGTTGGGTTGTTAAAGACTTTTCTTATTTGAAAAGAAGATTACCAGCAGTAATCATATAATATTTACGTGCACGTTTATTAATAATCTTATTATTAACAGGCTGCAAGTTGTTGTTTTTTTTTTTTTACTATGTAATCAGTTAACAGTGCAAAAAAAAAAAAAAAAAAAAAAAAAAAAATGACATGGCTTAAATAACTCCACATCTCTCTTTGCTGTCTCCACCACTCTCACCTGTCTTACAGGTGAGGCCAATACACAGGGAAGGAGTTCCCCTCCTCTTTGTTTTGAACACATTGAGCCTCTTCATCCCAGTGTATCATTGAAGTGTTGATTTAGTCACCTACCTACACCATTACAGAAATGCTCTCACGCTCGTAGCCCCACACAGGCAAAGTTTACAAACCTCCAGCAATTTGTACACTCCTATTAGTGGCCATGGGATGTGCATTAGTAACTGTCAGAGCGCCCTGCCCGATGCTCTGCTCTCATTTGACCCAATTCATTCCAGTGGGTGTGTCCTAGTGGCAGTGATATATACCCCCTGTGATTTTACTGATGTATAATCTCCTCAGTTTCTTACATCCCAGAGTTATTTTTTCCTCAATAGGCTGAAGAAACAATGAGAAGCCCTTACATACGCTCTCCAGAAAGGTTGGGGTACAAGTTGTGAGTAGCAGCTAAACACAGGAGATACTGCACGGTGGTCTTAAAGGGGTGAACACGTGTTCTCTCCGAGGTTGTGTTGGTTTTCTCCAGTTTCAGTCCACAGTCCCTTAACATGTCTGTCTGTTTGTGTTTGCCATGCGATGGACCTAGTGGCTCATGGGGTCCTATGCAATTACATAGTCTACCTATAGTCTACCGTACGATAGACTGGAGTGTTATCTACGGTGCACACCGAGCGCACCAGCGCAAAAAAGGGAGTGGTGGCCTAGTGGTTTAGGACGCTGGGCTTGTAATCGGAGGGTTGCCGGTTCAAGCCTCACCTGGGCCGTCACTGTGGGGTGTTGAGCAAGTCCCTTAACCCCGAACTGCTCCCCAGGCGCCGCAAAATGGCTGCCCACTGCTCCTCAGGGATGGGTTAAATGCAGAGGACGAATTCCATTAATGTACCAACATTACATGGCCAATTAAAGGTGAAAGCCCCGATTTAAAAACAAAAACAATGCATATAAAATAAAATAAATGTCACAAAACCATTAATTTCTAAAACACGTCAAAAACACAAAGATTTAAAAAAACACATTACAATTTTCAAAAAAGGAGTATAACCAATATAGCCAATTGTCTATAAGCTAGCATATATACAAACACATACATTGATATACATGCAGTATAGACACCTATACATGCATATATACATACATACATACATACATACATATATACATAAACAATGTACATAAAGTAATATTATATGCTACCTATATACATATGAACCCAATCAGACATTACCGCCCTGGGTCAACATGCTACTCCTCAGCTTTGTATTTGTTTAAAATCTGTGTTTTTGAATATATATTTTTTAATTTGCTTATGTTTTTACTGTCTTTTATTTAATCTGTTAAACTGTGCCATAATTTAACGCCTGCGGTTGACACACACGTTTTTCAATGTAGTTCTAACCCTAACCCTTTTAAAGTTCTGTCCCAGTCTTAAATTATATCCTCCCTCTCTTTCTCAAAACTTATGTGATATGGAAGTAAGTCGAGGATGAATTAAAGAATGACATCTTGTTTTGGAAGAGGACATTTAATGTTAAGGTTCCTTACGCACAAGGACAGGAACAGGATGCAGGAGATCATCATACGCATCTTTCCTAATGATAGTATTGAACTTCATTTTTCTCTTAAAATTAAAAACATGTGTGTTATGTAGGGTGGGGTTCGTAAATTAGGTGTGGTAGTGAATGTAGTGTGATTTTCTGTTGGTGTGTTTGCCCTGTGATCAACATGGCATCCTGTATTAAATAAATATAGTTTTTTTTTCTCCCCACTGTTGCTCATGCTTGTTCATGTAGAATTGTTGGATTTATTTTATATATAAATACAGTTGAATTGAATTGTATTCTATACAGTGTTAGCAATATTTTGCTCTTCAGTGGAGCAACAAGCTACAAAATATTTGCTAAATTTGCTAGTGCAATGGTATTTCAGTATTTGGATAGATGTTTAAATGTCATATTATAGTATTGTAAAAAAAAAAAAAAACTAAATAAATGAACAAATGTAAGATTTTAAAGAGTTAGGATTACTTTATGGCACATATATGAAACTAATAGTACAATGCTGTTATTGGAGAAATGTGGTTAACCTCATTAAGTGTTGATTTGAATGGTTTGGACTTCATGCCATGAATTAGATTTTAGTTTCAAGTTCTACAAATGGGAATAAAACATAAAAGGCTCTGAAAAGGTGAGAAATGCTTCATTCCCATAGATGTGTGCTCACTGTACATCTTTGATTGGCTCCCTTTTGTTGTGGCATAAATACATTTTCATACATACTTTTATTTGTCTTGCAGCATGTTTGTTATTCTTATGGCATGGTGGACAACACCTAGTGAGAAAAATGCATGTGATTCATCACAGTGCCCTTCCAACCAAATGCAAAACAACCTCTGCCCCACCGAGCTGTTTCATCCCCGGACCCTTCATCTGTGCTGTCTCTCTATTGCTCTGCATAGCATAGCATAAATCAAACCTTGTGGGATTTGTTCCCTCTCTCGCTCGGCCCCCCGAGTCGTACCCCTTCTGACCGTGTTACATTGTATTCACAGATTTAGTGGCATTGTAAATAGATAAACACAAGCAACATCTATCAATGCAACTCCAGGAGATGCTCTGTAATCAGAGTGCCGAGCCCGTAGCAGACGAGGGCTATCTCCATTTACCTTGGGATAAATCCATTGGTGTGGCCAACCCAGGCACGCTGGTGGGGCCTGACAAATCACCTTGGTCAGGGCAGTGGGCTGCTGGGCCTTATTGTCCGGGTCTTCCCCCTCAGCGGAAAGAATGGGTCCTGTCAAGCAAAGCCAGATTAAAAAGCATACTGTGAAAGAAATGATTTGTTATTAAAGAATGCCCAGTTCTGAATCTTTAAGGGAACAAACAAGTATGTATGACAGCGATGGAAAGCTTGGTTGTAGGTTGGGGTGTAAATCACTTGTTTCATTTTGATACAATACATTGTCGATACGATATTTGGTGATGTCACAAAGCCTGCCACGATACAATTTTGATTTAGATGCCTGCGACTGATATCAGACAATAATCTGGTTTTTTTTTTCCGCATTAAAGAATAAAAACACAATATTGATACATTTTGAGAATTGTATTTCCTGACTGTTTGACATTGACATGAAAAACATTCTTTGACAAACTTTTTTTCTAAGCAGAAGGCAAAATGGCGATGGATATCAATGTTTATACTTTAGATAGTTTTGACTAAGTTCTTGATCAAACAATCGATTAATCAATCTAGATTGATTAATCTTTACACCCCTAGTTGTAGGTACACAAGGATGGTTAAGTAGACCAAAATCATCGTCATTTTTTCAGGCAGCCAACATTTAAAAGGAAAGAAAACAAACACTTAGAATGTCATTTTCTGCATTCATTCATTCCATAGGGCTTGTCAACATAAGTGACAGTGTCCTGTACTTGCAATACGTCACTTGCATGCCGTGTTAGTTGTTTATCATTACTTAGACTTACATCCTATAAAGATCCCACACTGCTGGTGTTTTTGGTCACTATTCAGAGGCGATACCTGTACAGATCATGGGAGAATTTGTGAGATATATGAGCCAGTAGTGTACTGACAGCATGGTTAAGAACAGGGCCAGGGCTGAGAGAAAATAAACATTATTTCTCTGTGGTTTATCTGACGTTTGACTTTGAGGGCTGAGATTTAGTGACACTTGGGCACCAAACACTCTGTGGACACATGGCAGTAAATTATTTGAAGGTTGGAGGTATGCACGATCCCACTGTCGGAGAAAAAATTAGGTGCTTTTTTACTTTGTGTGTGTGTGTGCGTGTGTGTGTGTGAAAGAAAGTGGGAGATTATCTGAGTGTTGCCTGTCGTAGCCATTTCACACCTCAGTGGTGCCCTATTGAATCTCCTCCAATGAACAGGATGCCCATTAAATACATTTCATTTGTGTTTGCATCATTTCATAGAGTTGATCCTAAATATTTATTAGATGTGAGCCGTAAAAAATCTGTTCATGGGAAATCTGGCCAGTGACATTGACACTGGGGACAGAGAGGGGAACAATCCTGTTTTTCTATGACGAGTCATGCCATCTGTGCTCTGTACTTAACTAAGAATAAGAGAACGTAGTGGCTCCCCTGAACAGACAAAACTCATAAACCCTTGCATCATTAGAATTAGATAGTACCCTTGAGGGGAAGTGCATTTCTGGAACTTTCTCCTTGTTATATATACTAGCAAACAACCACGGGTATTCAAAGCTTAACCTAAAACCCTGGCCAAAGCTGGACAAACATTTCCTCCAAGTGTTTGCAGATGAAATTCACGGTTAAGGGCGAATGCATAAAGAAAGAAAGAGCGAGGTAAACTATTTTTCATCTCTAGGTTATGCTGAGGTCTAGAGGGCATGGCCTTCTTAGCGCTGTGTGACACATGCGTACACACACACACACACACACGTACAATCTGGGCTCATACCTGACACACTCATCCTGAAACATACCTACACCACTGAGACAACACAGCTGGAGAAAAGGCTAAAGGTTACAAACGTCTACAGAATGCATGTTGAATCAATGACTGTCAACCCTTTGAATATATTTCATAATAAACGTGTGGAAATCTATATAAATATTCATAATTATCAATTTATTTGGTCCACATTATCAATACATTATCAACCACAAATGCTATTCAGAATCCTATCCTAGAGCGTTTTAACCACTCTAAGATTTGTTTGCCTGAAAAGTCTTCCTCGTTTGGGTTGTTGTAAACATGCAAAGTAAAGCCTGATATATGGTTCTCTGTAAAATCACCGCCGTAGACTCATGTAGCACTCTACCTATGCGTTGACCCCTTTCCCGTAGCCTGACGTGCTCCTCCCCAAAATCCTGACTACACGTCGAGGGCGACGCAGAATGTACGAGCTGTGATTGGTCCACTCCAAACCTCAGCCCCGGTATCTGCCTTTTCCAGTCAATGCCGCCATGTTTTGCCACCTCTACGGTGGATTGAGTCAAAGAGAGAACCGTGACGGACTAAAAGTGCCAGAGTTTTATTATTTCCTTCCATGGTTGCAGCACACGTGAAGCACCACCAAACGGAGTCGATCACAGACAAAAGGTGCGTGTTTATCACTATTATCACTACTCTGCCTCATCAACAATATTAACATTAATAATAAACAATGACTGACATGCTGTGGAGGCTGCCAGAGAAGCAGACATGAGGTTATGTTTAAAACGAGTTTTACAGCACTGTCCCGCTCCCACTCGCCGCTTCCCAGGGCCATGGACCAGGTTGCCTCGCTGCTCTCGCTCCGCACTACGGCGGGGTCGGGGCCCCCTCATCCCTGGCGTGACTGTTGACCGGGGCAGTCGACAGTGCACTCAATAAATACTTTATACTTTGTTTACTTGTTGCATATGTTTATTTTAAAAAATAAAGTGCACGTTTTGAAACCGTTGTTTTATTGTTTGTGTCCAACAAAGCACACATGGTTAGGCACAGTAGGTAAGTAATAATCCATGAAAAAATTACATTTAAAGATGCTTAAATAAAAAAAAAAAAAAGTTTTCTGTGACCGGAAGATAAACAAAAGCTTTTAATGCTAATTTGTAAGAGAACACAGCCACAACCCCCTCGTGGTATGGCGGCCAATCGTTGTGTGTTGCGTTGCGTTCCCTTGACGCAGAACTACAAATGGCCGACCTCTGCGTCACGTTGACAGCATAGGTCCTAATGCAGAATCATATGATCAGGTCAGGCAAGTGAATTATAGTGTTTGTTTTGGCTGGTTTCAACGCGTTTGCAATACAATTCACACCTCAGACAAAGAGCTGGCTGACAGCATCACCCTGCTCAGTTTGCTTTTTACTGCTGAAACCCATAACCACACTGTACAGTCTGAGTTCGTGTATCAAAAAACAAGCAGCTCTGTATCTGATGGAACATTTCCTGTCATTTTGGAGCAGATCAAACGGTGCACTGGGAATGCAAACCAAGCCAAAACAAGCTGTTCTTTGCCTGGCCCGAATAACCAATGCAGCTTTTGAAAGCACAGAAAAACAATAGCACCAGTGGCCCCAAAGTGGTAGCCTCTGAAGGGTTAATGCTGCCTAGAAAAACAAGTAAAAGTGTTTGACGTGAAATTAAGTTATCAAGTGACTTTATAAACTTTGGGCAAGTCCATTCTCTGTGTTTTAGCAAACTGCAGAATAGCACCTTTCCTCTACAGTGATGTTAAAAAAAGCCCATGAAACCTGATTGAAATCTGCTTTATTGCCTCATATGCAATTCTCATTTTGTGGCCAATTCACTTTCTTTATTGTTTGGCTGACCCATGCTGTGCCTCTGACTGTCTCTGGTCCAGACTACTGTGCAAAAATGGAGAGAAGGAAAACATCGGAAGGGACAGATGTCAGTGGTAGACAATCTTTAGGATCTATTATCCACACACTTTTCTCTTATACCGACTTTTTCTGTCTTTATTATGTTGTTTTTGTTTCTATTCGTATTTGGACTTTATGAAATATAAAATAAAATAAGTATAGCGCAGGGCCAACCCAAAGAGAACGGCAACTATACATTCAGACACATACATTCACTATACTGCCCATTTAGAAACTCCAGTGAACTGAAATGCTGCTTAAAAGTTGGTTCTGATCTCCACTGTAAATACTGTCTTATTGACAATATCAGAAAAATTTTGTGTTGTGGGAGGTGGAGTCCTGTATATGGATGCATAAAGGTGTTTTTGCTTCATTCTTACTGTGATTGCTTGTTTTTGCACCCAAAAACTCCACCAGAAATGTGTTGGGGAGCCACATTGGCAAAGTGATATTACAGGGAATCCTGGGAACAAAAATGATGTCAAGAGAATCCGTGTCGTCCTTGCCTGGCAAAGAAACACAATAACACAAGGTAAAAATGAAGGGAAACATTTTTATGAATCAGTCTAGACTTCACATCCCACAATGCACGAAACATGACAACAGACAATAAGGCTGTGTTCGAAATCGCATACTAACGTACTATACACTACACACCCAGTCTGCTATATACTATAAGTATGATTAGGATGATGACCAATGACGATCGTTCCCACTGAAGTATACTTCCAAGTTTCCAAGGATGCATTTCGAACCTACAATGACAAAAGCCTGAATCACACTGAGGCTAAATATCTCTGTTGATTCTCCACCTTTGAAAGTTCTGAAAACATTTTAAGCAAGAAAGTGACCAAGTACAATATCAACATGTGGTCATTCGATCCATAAAACTTGCGGAAACACATTTCATGCAGACATTTCGGAGATTTTCGGAGACCCACCATTGTCCTACTGACAAAACTTCCAGTTAACTTAAAAAAACGAAAAACTAATGGACAAGAAGAGTTTGAGCCAGTCCTGGACGATTTTACATTCTGCTCGCAATGCATCATGGGTCGGTTATGTATGACTAGTATGCCCACCATCCATACTTCAAAAATGTCCTGATATAGTATCAGAGTATTTTTTGCATACTCAATCTTTCCATATCATCTAATGTGAACGCACTACATACTCATTTTGACGTCAGACTTAGTATGAGTAATACGTTAGCGTGCCATTTTGAACAGAGCCAGTGTTTACAATTTAGACCAAAATAAACTTTTAAGCAGCAATTTCAACCTTTTACATCTTTTTTTGAGAAAAGTATCATTGATTTATTGATCTATGAGGCCTACACCGTGGCTTTATCTGATTTAAAAAAAATCATCTCCAGCAGCCTTACAGCCAATGTGTGCTGTGGGAGAACATGCAAACTCACACAATCAGGCAGCATGCATGACTTTGTTTGCTTTCCTCATACAGTCCTAAATACATTAAGTGTCATGGATGGATGGATGGGTGGATGGACTCCAAATGTTAAACAGGAGCGTCCGACTGCATATCAGCAAAAAACAAAGACTCAACGACTGTTTTCCACACGTGCTACCACGCTTACCTCAGACTTATTAGCCTATAAAATCATCATATTTGGTCCCTCTGTATTTGTTTGATTACATTTTCCTCCATGTCACTGAGAATATGTGAGATGTTATGTTACACCCTATTGATTACGGGTGTTAATTAAAATTTTAATTAAATTTTTTTTATGGTTAGAGTTTCTCTTGCGATAATAGTAGAGACGGAGTGCACGCTCACCTGCATAAATCTCCTCTTTATTTGCGGTGGCTGGCCATCAACAAATACAACAGTGTACATAAAACTCTACTAACATTGATTCTGAAAATATTAATATTACTTTAAACATTGATGATGTATTATTCAATTTAAAAGCGCAAAGCATAAAATCCCGGTGCTATAACTCAGTTAATGAACAGAAAAAGTCCATTACAAACCTATCAGTAGACGCATCATCTAATCCACATAAGCGCCTGTGATAGAGGGAGAATCATTTACTTTAAGCTGCACTGAAGAGCGCTTTAATAACAGCAGGCGAAGGATTGTGAAAGCAATGTGAGCTCAGATGAATGGCTGGTTTTTCTTGCGTCTTACGAGTACAGAAGTCATAATAAACACTAGATTTCATTCCTCCATTGTGTATCTATCATTTGGATCACTGTGTGTTATTTTCCGAGGCATCTTTCAAAATTAAAAACTTCAACGGTGAAAAAATGGGTTTTAAGAGCATCACTTCTCTATTGAAACAATTCTCTTTGTGCACTAATGGCTCGGTGTGATTAGTTGATCTGATAAATGAGTAAACATTCAGCACTTCCAATTTGTTGGACAAACTGTTTCCTCAGATTCTAATGCGGCCAGGATGTATTTTACTCTTTATGGATCGCAAGACTTCAAAAACCCAACTAAATGTGTTTGGATAAATGGAAAGTTGGTTAAATCACTCTCAATCAAAGAGTTGCTTTCAGGCCGAATGCCACGAAGCAGGAAATGAAATGAGGTGAGAGACGGAAAAGAATGAGGAACAGAAGAAATGGGATGACAAAGACGCATAATTGCGTGAGCAGTAAAAGCAGAGACAGACAGACAGACAGAGACAGACACAGACAGACCACGCTCTGTCCTGGCTCATCTGTATCCAGCAGTGTGTGTTAATTAGAGGAATGTGAGGTTTAAATGAAGTGCTGAGTAGCATGGAGCGGTAATGAACAGAGATTGGCCTGGCACTGGGTAATATGCTGGAGGCCTTATGGTATTTATGACCCAGGGGGCCTCTGCTCCATCCCTGTCCTCCTCCATTTCCATCAGCACCACATTTGTCTGCATACTTACTTTTTACATCTTACATACATTTTACACAACACAATAGGTTATTCAAAACAGTATTGATTGTAAACATCTTATGGAGGTAATATTTTCACCTGCGTTTATGTGTTTGTTTGTTTGTCTGTTAGCAGGATTAAGATAAACCTGACCCAATGGAAGATTCTATTGAATTTTGGAGGGGATCCAGATCAATAGACTGATTCTGAATTCCAAAATAAAAAATCCCTCATCATTGGTGAAATTTCCAAAAAATATCATATCTCTGTAAATGACTGATCTTTATGAAATTTGACTCTGTTATGATAAGATGGTTCATCAATTATCCCACAGAATTTAGTCCAGATCAGATCCGGATTGCAAATTTCATTGGGATTTGGGAGAAATCGGGGTGCCCGTATATTTGGTCCTTTATGATTATTAATGGAGATAACACTTTCTTCCAAGCCTCTAAAGTGTGAATGATCACGCTATATGGGTACGTTTACATAGGAGCTTTAATTCCCCTTCAATTCAGAATAAAACTTAAATCCTTTTTAAACTGAGCTTGTAAACACCTAATTTCGAATTTAACTTAAATCCAAATAAAGCGGCTGATGTATTCTGATTTTAATTCCGAATGTAATAATTCCTCAATCTTGTAGATGTTTAATTCAGCTTTAAATTAATTATGGTCATTCTGTGCATGCTTGTCCTGTCACGATGTTGATGACATAAAGTGAAGCGTGAAAAGTCAGTGTTATTGTTGAGCTGCTGCTCCAAAACTACAAGCAAAATAAAAGTGAAAATAGTACTTATTTTGAGGTCTTCTATGGTGTAGCCGAAAATAAAAGGTTGGTTGTGTGTTTTTGCCTGATAGACGTGATTTGTCACATTCACCGCTGTCAAATCAGAACCCTTCCCAACCGCCAGATCTAAAACGGAATTGAATAAAGCCGAATAAACCTGTTTTCCATGTAAACCTCAAATCGGAATTACTATTTCCATGTAAACAGAAAGCAGAACACTTTAGTTTGGAATAATTTAATTCAGAATAATTAATTCCGAATTAAAAAACATAACTGTGGCCTATGATGAGGATCACTTATTCAGATAACTATCAATATCTGGCAAAGAGAACATGGCACTTGGTGGAGGATTATTTCTCGTTTCTATTAGGTTGGTCGTCGCTGTTGTGTGATCTTCACATTTTATGTTTAAAATAATTCAATATCAGTTTGTAATTGAGGAGACATAAGTCAATTATTTCTATTCTGGATCATTTCATTCGTGATTCAAACTGAGCCCTCGTGAAGCTGTCCTCTTCCAGTTGAGGCCATGAAAAGAGTCGTCCTCCTGGGATCACCGTCCTTCCCATTGGGACAGCACTAACGGGGGAACCATTGTCCCCTTACTGCCTTCCCTCCCACACGAGCTTGACTGATGTCCTCACCATTGTTGTCCTGGAGAATCATTTGGATCATTGAGTGGCTTGTTGTTTTAAGAGCTAAGCTCCAACCAAAAGGCTCCATTGTATGAGCCATTGTGCCCGTGGCTGCTAACAGCCTGGAGGCAGAGCCAGACAAGATGGACCCATTTAGGGTTTTTATGACGAACCCAGTGGTGTCCGGCTTAAACGATCTCTTCAGTCACAGTTACAAGCCGTCTTCAGTTTGAAGCCTTAGCTAACATTCCTGACATCAAAGTAAGAAGAATCTCTAAAATCACATTATTGTATGCTAAAGCAACGAAAACTGGTGTTTTTCCCACAACTACAGTTGTGGATGCATTGACTGTCATACAGATTGTCTAACATACACATACTGTATATTTAAAGCAGCCTTTTATTGGACAAGTAACAGTGATGATGATTTTGATGCATGATGTTGCTACCATACACTTGTTAGGGGTATAAAGTAGTTTTACTGTTGATTAGCACTGAACACATTGGGGCATAGGGTTCATATATATACATTAAATGGTTGAAAAGAGAACACAACAGTATAAATACTAAGAATCACCACTTTAAATGATAAAAGGAAAAATCCCAACTGAATGATAGGGTTAGGGGTTAGATATTCACATTGAGTCCATCATTTCTTAATCATCATTTCATCCATCCCACTTCTGAACTCTTTAGGGTCATGGGGGCAAGTTCATAACATATTTCGTAGGATACTATACACTATAGATCTATCATGTTACGTTGTACTATTTTATTTTTATCATGCCTCTCTTGTATTTTTCAAACTAGATGTTAGTTTCAAACCAAAGATGTGTAATTTATTAGCAGCTTCTTCCAGAAAAGCTTCCAGTAAGTCTGGTCTTCTTTACCAAGAATTAAAAATGAACTGAAACTGACATCTTTATCAAACATCATCATCCAACTGTAACCTTAACCTTTTTATTTAATGTTTAGTTGACGCAATACGCATCCCATCACATGAATGCATTTTAGATGATAGGTCTAAAGCTGAATAACAGAACTTTTTTATCAATTTGTGTAAGAAACAGTCATTTCAGTCAACCAGCGTTCCCATAACATGTTGACATTATGTCAGGACTGCTTTGTGTTTCTGGTCACAGTGTTACTCTATAATGAAATTGCATTTCAATCTGATGTTTTAGCTTTACGTCATCCAGTTCCTGGACATTATGACGTTTTTCTTAAAACATACAGTGGACAGATTCTGCCGTTGCACTTACCAGGAAATGAGACACAAGACTTTAAAAATGGTGGGTGCAGCATTTGGATGCCACTGTCAGCCATTGTACTACAGATCCATGCATTCAGTTGAACAAGGGAGACACCTTAAAACAGGGAAGTCTATGCTACCATGGCAACCATCGGATGCCTTTCAATAAATCCAACCAGTAGGAGTTATACGTGAATTAAGTGAGTGTGTGTAAAACACACTTTTTATTGCATCTGCAGCTAGATATAATCATTTTTCAGTTGACCTGTCTTTGTCAGTATTTCTTTAAGTCAGTGGTTCCCAACCTTTTTTGGATCGTAACCTAATTTTGATATCAAGAATAAAGACATTTTTTTTCTAGAATTAGTTTTGATCAAGTTTGTTATACTGTATTACAAATACAGAGTTGCGAGGATTAGTAACAAGTTTGGCCAGTTCAGTTATTTTCATACTGCATTTTATTATTATTAACAAGATTTATATTTGACAAAGTCAAAGTATAAAAAATACAGTTTATTTGTAAAATAAAAAATAAAAACATTTTTAACGTCTCGGGGTCCCCCCGGAAGAGCTGGAGGAAGTGGCTGGGGAGAGGGAAGTCTGGGCCTCCCAACTGAGGATGCTGCCCCCGCGACCCGGAAACGGCTAAGCGGGAGAAGATGGATGGATGGATTTTTAATCAGTAATTGTTCTTTATTAATAACTAGACATTTCAGGTGACCCAATTTAAACTCCAGGCAAGGGTCCCAACCCCAAGGTTGAAAAACTGCTTTAAATCTAGTCAGAATAAACACTTGGGGCTAAAACCATTGAAAGACTCTCGTGTGAACCACTGCATATTATCTCCTTTGGCATCATGTCCCTCTGCAGACCAATTCAAAATTGTGTAGGAAGATATAAATAATCAATTTGAATACAAAAACTTAAAACTAAAAAAAAATTAATGAAAAAAGACTTTTTCCCCCCACAAATTTAGAAGAACAATAAAAACTCTTACACGCGTACACTTTACATGAACTGTGTGTGATCAGCAAATTCCTGTAGAGGTGAGTATTGACAGCTTTTGTTATTCATAGCATACTCAAGCTATTATATTTTCTCCTCCGCTGCCATAATGTTGCCAGCGTTGCGGAACACATCGCCAGCTATCATTCGCCAGCTCTTTTTAAAAAATGTCTTGAGGCGTGACATTATTACCCATGAGCCATAAGGAGACTATTCAATGACCAAACAGGGCTGCTTGCTCCATTTATGGCCGCCACGTTTTCTGTGAGCTCTTGGGTTCAAAAGGGCACGGCCTTTCTGCCCCTGTGACACAGAGACGCCATCATTTTATACCTCCTTTAATCGAAACACTGCGTACTACATCACATTTATGCTTTGGGCAAATTAGGGTTGCTATATTGATTTCATATTTGTCATTATATGCCAGGTACTCGTGTGCTCGCAAATCGTCCCTGTAGCTGTGTATCCCCCTTTCTTTGCAGTATATCATCCTTTATTGAGCAATATTTGCACAGGAACTGTATTGTCGCCTTTTGTTTGCCCGCTTTCTTGGCTAAGACTAGAGTCACTTTTTAAGGCTTTTGTTCATCCCAGGAGTCTCTTAGTGCTGTACAAAGGTATCCAGTAGGGTTAGTGCTTTAAACATAGATTTGTTGTTCAGCATTTGTCAAAAGGTCAACAGCAAATAAGCCCTTCAGCGGCCATTTAACTCTGACACTGAACTTGGTCTTTTTCCTCACCGTGATTTGTGATTAGAAAATAATATTTCCAACCTCTTCCCCCGACACTCAGTCATTCATAAAGGGGCTAAAGGTCACATCAAGTGGCATGTTCTTATTTCACTTAAACTTTGATTAAAGATTTTTGGAAAATATAATATCTGTGTGGTCCTCCCTCTTCTTCCTCAGTGTTTGCGCTTCTATATTTCTTGCAGAAATCAATAAGATGGCAACTGAAGACACTATTGTGGCGGTGCTCTCTCTCAGTGCAGAGTTCTTTCATTCATTCATTCATCCTCTGCCTCGCTCATGATTCATGGAAGCCTGCAGCAGCATACACAAACAGACAGAGCTTCTCTTTAACCATTCGCGCTGTGCCTTTACAGGCTCTCCATTTTAAAACAGGTTTGGTGCAAAAAGTCCCAGACAGTGTTTATTTTGAAAACACATATTTATTTGGTCTGATTTTGTTTCGTAGGAGTGGTAACTGGGCATCCATTTGTAGTCATCAGTTATTTTTAGTTCAAAGAGACAAGAGACAATAATTATTTATCTTTATATCAGATAAAGACCTAGTGTAGGCCTCACAGATCAATAAATTGAAGATCATTTGCTCGAAAAAGATGAAAAAAAGATTCACATTGCAGCTTAAAAGTTTGTTTTGTTCTACACTTTACACATGACATTACCAAAAAGGTTTAAGCATTGCATTATGGGATGTGGAGTCCCGTAGACCGGTGCATAAAAGTGTTTTTACTTCAATCTTCACGTGATTTCTTGCCCCTACAAACTATGCCAAAGTGACTTCTGGTGTTGACTGACTGAAAGATCCGAATCCGCAGTGTGGCGATATCACTGATACTCTGAACCCCTTTGACCACATTTTCTGTCCATTTTTGGCCACTCTACTTTGCAACTTTAAACCAATTTCTGTGGTTTTTAAAATCCCATTTCAAAACCTTTTCCCACCATTTTTGGGTCCCTTTGAACCCATTTTATTTACAATTAAGACAAGGATTAACATCTTTAAGATGACTATGAACCTCCTGGATAACAGTGGATATTATTCAGATAAATAAATAAATGTGGTTATCACAGATTCATAAAACAATGGATCATCATTTTGCTGATTTTATGGATGGTCACCAAAAAGCTCCCCCCTTTATACCCCCTTATAGATGACCCTGTCGCCACATGACTGTTCTTTAATGTTCATGTCTGTGTTCAACCACCTTCAGGTACAATGAGGGTCCCCGGTCTCTGGAACCTTTATTTTGGAGGTCACGGGCTGAAAAGGTTGAGGACCACGGCGCTGAATTGGCCAACAATGGACCCAGTAAACATTCCCCAGACACACATTGAGGTGGGGGGGAGACTTTTTTACCCACCTGAGACAAGAGAGGTTTTAGTGTCATTGTGAGTGCGTGTATTCTCAGCAGCATACTTTCCTAGTTTGTCCCAGCAGATGTCAGTCTATTGGAGCAACCCTACCAAGCCAATCCTCTGTTCCAAGTGACAGTAACTCCTTTTTTTTGTAGCTAATCTTGAAAAACCTAGCCAGGATACTTTAGGATGTAAAATGTACCCTTGGAAAAACTGTAACCCACAAAACATCCCGCACTGTTTAACTGTGCGACAAATCTCAGTGTTCAGAGGACTTGTGCAATGACAGCAATAAAGAGGCCCTCAACGCTCCCAAAGAGCAGCTGCCTGCTGATGGGAAAAAAAGCACAGATTACAAATCATAGTGGCATTTTGTTTGATTGCATTCTGTACATTACCTCCAACAAAACCTAGAACACAGTGGGGTTTAGCATCGCTGCTGTTCGCCTCCATGTTGGGCCTAATCATTTTTGCATTCTCGCAGCATACAGCACACATGCATGTTCTCACATTTATCATGTCTCGTTCTGAACACACAGAGCTCCAACTGCCTGAGGCCTGGGAAGGCTAAATAGACTGTGTGGCCCTCTTAGGAGTAATAGCGCATTAGAAAATAAGGCTTTTTTTTTTTTTTGTGTGAAGACACTCATTAATGATGCTGTGGCTGCTGAAACTGTAGCTGAACGCTGAGGACAAATGTCCATTGCGAGTGGGGGTGGAGGGTCGCTGTACCAGGACAATTTGTTAGTCCCCTGTTCATTAACTGTAATATGAATGTAACTGTACGCACACTCAGGGGAGTCGGGCGCCTGTTACAATTACTGTTGACCGCAGCGCAATGGGAAACAGATTTGTCGGAATATTGCTGGTAATTTGTCTTTATTTGCACGTGGTAATGAGGCAGTGTGGTAAAGTACTGCGAAGGGAGCCATGGGCTGTGACACAGGCAGGCAGGTGTAGACCAGAGGAAGAGTGAAGAAAAACCACATGCAGGTTATACACACACGTAAGAAACTAAATAGACGAGGGGTGTCAAACTATTTTTCACTCAGGGAGCCAAATACGGACCAGTTTGATCGCAAGTGAGCCGTAGATTAGGTGTGAAAAAAGCCGTTTCAACATTGTTGTGCCCTAGTTTGTACTTCCACATGTAAAAAACACGTACATCCAAGCAATAAATGACAGATAGCAGTCCCCGCAGGATCTTCATTTCTAAATTTCTTGATTTGTTTGTGAGAAAATGCAGGATTTTAGAAATCTTTAGAGTTCTTTCCATAGTTTGGGATTGAAACTGACTGCAGTCATGTGATAAAAGCATGGGTAAAATGTGACCCCTTGAAATTATCAGGAAATTGTATTTAATTTCTAAAGTAGGAGGGGTGGAGATGTATACATGTGTTCCCTGTTGTTTGTAACTTTCTCCTGCACGCGAAATTTGTTCCCCCAAGCCTCAAGTTTGACACGTGAAATAGACGATTGGAATCAATAGAAATTATAGAATTAATATTATTATAGAAACTATACAGATTCTATTAGAATCAATAGAGAAGCTGCAGTGGAAATTCAAACCGAGATTATTAAGATAAATCTATATAGAATGGGTAATTTCAATAACAAATGAAAATAAGTAGCATTGTTTGTTTTGTTGTGTGGAAAAACAAACATTTATAATGAAAAGTAAAGCCAAAGCCTGAATATCCAGACAAAAACATATTGAATTGTACAGTGATCTGATGACATAGTTTGAAATAAATCAATCGTTCAGCAAGCCCACTGCCTCCTATTGATTCTACAGCATGAGATGGATGTGGTCTCCAAACCTCCAGCTTGCCTCTCTTGGAGATCTCTATCATCAAACTAGCTCTGCTTTTCCCGCTATTTAATTTCAATGTTTGTCCTATATAACATTTTTATAATCGAGCAATTCTTCAAAGAACTGATTTATTTGTTCTAGTCGACCAAAAAGCAGACGGGTTGAGTGATTTAGGTTTAATCCAAAGGATCATATCACAGCGTTGTAGCTGTCATGGATATTTGATGTTTTTGGTTATATTATCAGAGTTTATACTTAATTCATCGCCATCAGAATATTTAGGACCTGCTAACAACCGTAAAACAAGATGTTTCAGTTGTAAATCAGCAGTTAATCACCTACTCGAGCTTAAGAACTTTAATCAGAGCCCATGAAGGTTAAAGAAAACTATTAGAAAAACCCTGCCGCTGTTGTAATTTCTTTAATGATCACTATCTTTTCATTTCAGTGTAAAAGTGATAAAAAGGATTGTAAAAAAAAAAAAGGAAGATACCGAATAAAAAATGTAACGTAAAGAGGAAAACTATTCATATGTGATCATTGTGGCCAGTTTATTTTGTGATCAAAATTTGCTCGAGCAAACTTCTAGGATTAAAAAAATCCGCCTCACAAAGCTCTTTGTGAATGTGTTCCTGTAAATATATATCTTCCTCTCATCGCACGCCCCACTGCCCTTTGAATAAGCGTCACTAAAGCTGCATTCAGCAGGACATGTTGCTGTCAAAGATGCTAAACCACGCAAGTCGGCGCTCAGGCTCCCCACACGAGTCGCCCTAAATGAGATGTCCGCTGGGATAATAGGACGGCCTGCTTGCAAGCTCGTGCTCTGTGTGGCTCTTTTCATGCCAATTAGACACTGTGATACAGTCACAGCAGATGCACCGCCATGCCAGGGATACCCATCTGATCAGCAGCATGGCCGCCCGACATGGGAGGACGAGAGACGCAACACTGTTAGACATCTGGAAATACATATAGGAAAGAAATACAACCATTTTATTGTGTTACATTGTCACTTAATATGATTTTTACCACTCATGATTTGATGATAAATCCTGTCTCAAATTGTAATCAATTAATATATATATATATACACAGGGGTCTCGCACTCATTTTCGTTCAGGGGCCAATATACAAAGTAAAATCTGAAGTAGGCCACAGACTTTAGGAGGGAAACCGAGCATTTCAACAATAATGTGCCCTCGTTTTAGCTTCTCCGTAAATATGAAACATAAAGTACGTAAGGCGCCGACAACATCCAACCAATAAGTGACAGATGAATTTCATTGATTTTAAGACAAATTTTCTGAAATAATTTGAGTAAAATTGAGTTCTTTGAAGAATTTGTGATTTAAACTAAATGCAGTCATTTGAGAAAATGTCACGACTCCAAATATTGTGAAGTTTCATTCAATGTGTGCAGTGTTTAAAATAACAGCGTTAGGTAACGGCGTTTTTTTTTTCAGTAACGGGGTAACCTAACAAATTACTTTTTACGCCGTTGCAACGCCGTTATCGTTACTGAACGTTAAATGCGGTGCGTTACATGCATTGATTGAATAAACTGTTTTCCGAAGGCAACCCCGGCTTCTTACTCAGATGTAGTGAGGAGGTGAGTTTAAAACAAGGAGAGCGATTATGATTGGCTAAGGCGGCGTCATGTGTCATGGTAGCCAATCAGAGCCAGTGTTTTTACACATGTGCCAGCACACACACACACACACACACACACACACACACACACACACACACTGCAGATTGGATGAAGCAGCAGTGATGGCGAGCGTTGAGCAGTCGAATGAAAAGTTGACATTTTTAAGGTGACGATACAAACACTACTTTAAATTAATTGTGGTCAAAAACAAGAACGTGCATGTGAAGTGTTCATTATATCCAGGAGTGAAGACTTTGTCCACATCTGTTGTAAGCAACTCAAATTTAATGAAGCACCTCACGATACACGCAAATTTGAATTCTTTGACATATAGCAACTTTTTTTTTTTTTAATAGTAACGCAAATAGTTACTTTCCTTGGTAATGAGTTACTTTTATTATAGAGTAATTCAGTTACTAACGCAGTTACTTTTTTGAACAAGTAGTGAGTAACTATAACTAATTACTTTTTTAAAGTAACGTTCCCAACACTGAATGTGTGTATTTAGAAGGAATGAGATATCTACAACTGAATTATTTGGTAATTTACACAATAATTCATGTTTTTTTCTTTCTTTTTTACTTTCTCCTGCTGGCCTTGAGTTTGACACGTGCTCTAGGAGAAGTTTGCTTTTAAAGTAGACATGGTTTGCCAAAAATTGAGAAAAAGTGCCAAATTTGGCCTGCTAAATTAAAAATTGCAGGTCCAAATTACATATTTGCTAGTCGCAGTCCAACGCATCTGTCTACCAAATAACATGAAGCTGGTTCAAACTAGTCGAAAGTTACAAATGCAAGGTGGAGCTAGCAAGTCCCGAAATTGCATAAAAAAAACTACACGTTAGAATTTTAACCAAATTATACACTCCAACATTTCAAACTACATGAAATCGCTCCATCGGAAAGGGCCTCAAAAATTCAAGCAATGTGGTGGTAAAATTATAATAATAAGAAGAATCTGTGCAGAAACAATAGGGCCTTCGGTGCTCGGGCCCTAACAAGTTATCAGTCTACAATTTGTCATCAATGTCCCATAGTCAACCTCATATAAATTACCCAAAAAAATTAACTTGAAATCAAATCCAAGGCTTGATATTTCTTTTTATTCAACTTTTGTTCATGAAGGTGAAACCTTCATGTTTCACCTTCATGTTATCACTCAACCACTTGGTGTATTCGTTTTCAATCAATATCAACTCAACTTTTAAGTGCTACTTGATTCCTTTTGATTTGCTTGTAGATGTTTAGAAATACAAAATGTGCAAATATTAAATGCTCAAGGCTAGCTGAGATTAGAAAGTTGCGTTCTTTATTGATTTTCCTTTTAAAATGTGTGTGTAATATGTTGTTGTTGTTGTTGTTGTGTGGGACACATCTTGAAAGTGTAGTGGTTGTCCAAAGGTTCATCTCAAACATGTGTGGGTCTGTATTCAAAATGTCATACTGACATACCATTCATACTAAATCTTGACGTCAAAATGAATATAGTACGTTGACATTAGATAGAATGGAAAGATTGAGTATGCGACAAATACCCGGATGTATACTATATCGGGACATTTTTGAAGTATGCACGGTAGGCACACTATTCATACTAAACTGCCCCATGATGCATTGCGGGCGGAACGTAAAATCATTCTGAGACCGGCTTCAAGCTAAAACATCAACTTTTCAAAACAAAAGCATCTCTTCTTGTCTCCCATTAGTTTTTAGCTCTTTTGTAAATAGGGCTCTTGTTTTGAAGTTAACCGGAAGTTTTGTCAGTAGCACAATGGCCGGTCTAACACTAATAGTTCTGACACAAATAGTATATAGTAAACAGTATGTACTCAATAAGTGTCTCTCTCTAGCCCCCTCTACAGTCTCACCTCTCTGTCCTTTAGGTGCTCATTTAATCACTGACAACATTAACCACAGACAAAAAAACCCAAAATGGCCTGTGATGGCCTTAATGAAGTGTGACAGGAGCACAGAATGTTCCCCACCATTGGGTCAGGCCCTCCAAAATTGGATTAGTGATTAACCATGTTTTCCTGCATGGCGTTAAATAGCTGTGGCGACGCAGAGAGCGTTTGGTGCCCAGTTGGTTGGCCACTTCCTGCTGGGAAGAGATGCCCCAGGAAGGGAGAGAGAAGGAGGCAAAAAAAAAAGAATGTTTGAAAGAGAAAAGAAAGGAGGTATGGTGGGGGGGGGGGTGTCCCCAGGGCTTGTGGCAGTGCCGTGTCTGGATGTCCCACTGTGCAGTGAAA
>NC_041047.1:10969510-11073838 GCF_900634775.1 Gouania willdenowi
GATATAAACTGCCTGAGTGTCTGTGTCTTACCAAGCAGAACATGGTTATGATGGTGTATTTCCGAGACTTAACCTCTCACCCTTCATCGTGTGTTATGTCTGCCGTCCTGCTTTCTTTACGTAACCTGCCAATCAAACTCTGACGTGGATTTCTTTTTTTTTTCTACCAGTACAAGAGGTTTAAACGTCTACTTAGTATGACATTTATTCTAGATTATAAGTAAGAGAATCATTCTTGCTAAGGATGTTCTGATCAGGGTTTTAATTTAATATTTTACTCTTTTCGTTTATTTTTACCTCTAAACAGTGTCATAGACTAAAGCTGATGCTAATAATCATCTCCACTTCTCTGTGGAAGTTTACCACACACTCTCTGGAAGGCGGCTCTTGGGATTTGAGCCTGTTTGGCCACAAGCATCAGTGAAGTCATCCAATAATGTAAGATGATGAGACCTGGGTCTCTGACTATATTCCAAGACATTTGAAAGTTGTAGGATAGGGTTGAGGTCAGGAATCAAGCCAGACTGTTCCTTATTAATCTTCATTGAATCAGTAAACAAAAGCAGGACAAGTTTATTCGTACTGCGCATTTAATACGTAGGCAACTTGATCTGCTTTACATTTAGGCTTCATGAAATCAAACAGTGCAAGATTTGAAAACAGTAAAACAGACAATTTGTAAAAGTAAAAAAACAGTGCAAAAAGAATAGTGTTTAACTTAAATTTAATAATGTTCACATTGGATCCTGCCTTCAGCTCTGCTGGCAGTTTGTTTCACTTCTTTGCAGCATAACAACTAAAAGCTGCTTCACTATGTTTGCTGTGAACTCTGGGCTCCACTATCTGACCTGTGTCCATAGTCGGGTATGAACCCAGCAGGTCTCTCAGATCTAACATCTCACTGATGTATTCTGGACCAAACCCATTCACAGATTTATACAACAGCAGCAGAACTTTAAAGTCTATTCTGAGGCTGACTGGGAGCCAGTATAAAGATTTTAAAACTGGAGTAATGTGCTCTGACCTCTTTGTTCTGGTTAAGACTCGAGTTGCAGCGTTCTGAACCAGCTGTAGATGTTTGATGAAGACCATTACAATAGTCCAGTCTGCTGGAGATAAAAACATGGACCAGTTTCTCCTGATCTTTCTAAATAATGAAACCTTTCACTCTGGAAGTGTTCTTTAGATGGTAGAAGCAGTCTATTCTGACTGCTGAATGTCATATCTGAGTAAATCAGAATACTAAAATTTTCAGACTTGGTCTTTAGTTTTTAGAGATCAAAACTTGAGGTAACGGCAGTCTTTTCCTTATTACTAATAACTTTACCTTTTCTAAGCAGTGACACAATGGCCCTCATTTATCAACCGTTCATATGTTCAGATCTGAACGCTGCCCAGCCTGACTAATCCACTTTTTCTTGTTCAAAATGTAAAGAATTGTCTTGATCAAAGCAGGGATTTATGCTTTTAGGCTGTGGGTGAGTAATTTCATTTAAACCACCATTAGGTATTGATCAAGTTAGTTATTGAGAACTTCATTCAAACTTCAGCCCGAGTTTGTTCCAAATACAGAAACACTGTTCACTTCCTCCGTTATTCTATTCCACAGAGCGTTTCAAAGTGAGCTCCTTAAATTCCAGTTTTCACACGACTGAGAAACACGTCTTTGGTTTTCTTCACCTTGTCTTGCCGATGTTTGTTTTACCTCAGTGGGCCTCCAAACCAAGAATATTTGAGGCCGTAACATGTTAATGACAAACCGCATTTATCAACACGTGATCATTTGTACGCTGAGATTGGTTGGATACGAATGTTTCATAAATCCGACTTTGGTCGTGTTGTATGACCAATTACGCACTCGGGTTTGCACCCGTTTTCACTCATGGTTGATAAGGGCCAATGACTGTATTGGGCCATGGTCACCTGGGTTTATTTCAGGTAATAGTTTTGAGTCATCTCTTTAGCTCTGAAGTTAAAACTTGTAGCTATGCAGAATTTGACCCAAGGGAAGTATACAGAGGCTGAACTAAAGGGTTCCAAGAACAGAGCCTTGAGGAACTCAACAGAATATAAAACATGACCAAAGAGTTTTAATCTATCCTACAATATTGTTTAAAATGTAATTTTTACACTTATTCTTATGTTATGAATAGATAACATAAATACATGAAAACAAAAGACACAAAACCACTTACCTTTTGACCATGTAGCTGTATTTCTATTTCCTAATGTGGACCACCCAAAACGTAAGGAGGAGAGAAAGGTGGCAACATAAACGGTGTGAAGGGGGACCACAGTTGCTTTTGGATAGGTTTTAAGAGCATTTTTAAGAGCTACCACACATCCACTCTTTTTATCACTAGGTGGGCCCTCTGCCCATTATAAATGACTGTTAATTACAGAGCCCTCCTGCTCTTTAAGTATATATTCCCAAAGAGACAGGAGGGTTTGGGCCTGAGGTGTTGCGAAGGTGTGTGTAGAGTAGAGGGAGGGGTCGTTTTCCATCCAGAGTACTTCCTTCCTTTATTTTCATTTGGTGATAGCAGAACAGAGGGTGTATCTTTCTGTGTAGACCTTTCTGTACAGGGCTCTGCCGGTCAGGGCGTTTTCTGCTGGTAAATTTAGCCAGTCTGTTTTCACTATGAGCTCACTGCTCTGTTTGAATTGATTGAAATATTCACACTATTCTTTACGATATAGTATTTAGTTAGTAATGTGAGTAACTTCAAATACAAACTTCCATCAGAAGGCAGTATTCACCATTGTAATACATAGCAAATATGAGCTTTAATCAAATACTTATTATACCAGTCTACTAATAAAGCTGTGGTTCTTTCTCAGGACATAATACAAAGGTAATTAAAACATCACTAAACCTAATTTGTTTTAATTAATAAAATATTAAGCGAGTATTTTGATAACGAAATATGTATTATTTTGTTATGTATAATAGTTTCTTGAACATTTTTGCTTGTTCGGATTTCATTCAGTTTCTTTTTATTAAATCTGGAAGCCAATTCCGGTTTTTTAATCTAACTGCTAAATGAAAAGGAAAATTAATAATTTGCAACGAAGTGTTCTGTTCCGTTTTGTCTTTATCAAAAAGCAAAATCCACCACATTTCTGTCTTACTCACTTCTACGAAACAAAGAAAGTCAAGCTGCATCTCTAGTCTGTTCACTATGCGCCAGCACGGAGTCACTGCTAAGGCTGAGCAGTTAGAAACAATTGCTGATGCTGCAGTTTTTCTGTTATGATGTGACAGATCTACTAAAATACAGTTTTTAACTTTAATGTGGGAATCAGAACAGCCTTTTCTTTCCTCTATGTTCTTGTTCCATGCAATAATTGTGCCATTTTCCTCCATCAAAATACATAAACTAGGCTATACCAGTTCAAATTGGAAATGAGTTTTGGAGACATGAACTACCGTCTTTTCCCATGATGAACAGCACATAGAATCTACTGTATGCAAAGTCAGCACTCAAAAAGCATATTTGTTTTTGTTATGGTTGCTATCTGCTGCGTACGGACTGGAGTGATGTTTCCACTTGGACACTTTTCCAAATCTATATCGGGAGACTCTGATCTCTGGTTATTTAGTGTGCGTGTGCGTGTCCCCATCAGCTGAGACCATAAGCTTGGTGAAAGCTACACTTAGGGTTTTCACGACCTTGCCGTATTAGTTAGCTGACGTTGGCTGTTTGGAAATGTGTGTTTAGACAATAAATCTCAACTAGGCCCTGACCAAGACATAACAGACAGGAAGTATACAGTTTCGAGGTAACCATAGCAACATCCTATATTTATGCTGCATGAAAAACGAAATACCGTTCAGCACAGACCCTAGACAGTGAAAGGTGTGTTATCGTTCTTTGGTGATTCCATTATAAAACCAAATCAAAATAACAAATAAACAGTGTGGTTATTTTGTTTTAATGACTTAAAACTTGAACAGAATTGCAGAAGAATCAAAAACCAAACAAACAGCATTTTTCTGTTTTAAAATGAAATGCTTGCTCTATTTGTGTGTTAAGCTCACCACACAGAGGGGAACCACAATGGCTGGCGGTATTATAACGTGCAAAATAAATATTTTTACTGCGCTCAGAAAAGCTGTGTAATTGTATTTGCAAAAGTGTCAAATGGTAGAAGTTCAAACATCTATTGTTCCTCACACAATCGATAGTCAGTCACCAGTTTATTTGGATACTATTTGGACCATCCTGTTTGCTCTGACAGAATGTGACGTGCTTAAGCTCCCGTGAATATCCAAATCTCTCACAAACAGAAGATTTTGCCATTAATATTTTAATTTTAAAACAGAAAATTGCTGTTTTTATGGTTAATGTATTTGTGTTTTGGTTTGAAGTCAGTAAAACAGAAAATAACAAAAAATGAAGAGTACATGGATTGGCAAGAACTGGCATTACTAAGTCAATCTGATTGCTGAGCTTTTCATTTGTTTGTTTTCTCAGCAGCCACTTTTCTGTCCAGTCTTGGACAGTATGAAATTGCCATCCCAGTACGAGTAGGGCCAAATGGGGAGATGCTGGACAGTAACAAAATCCCACACCACCATAGAAGAAGACGCAGCTCCGAGGACAGCCCGCCTGACTCTGTAGTAACCTCTTTAGATTTTTTTCTATCGGCTATATCTTCGTTTTAGCTGTTTTCTAACAACTTTGCTTTGTGTCCTAGCTTTTCTACCAGTTATCTACGTCACGCAACAACTTCCTGCTAAATCTGACGCTTCAGGGAGGCCTGCTTTCCCAACAGTTCAGGGTGGAATACTGGAAAAAGGGTCGGCTAGCCTGGAGTCACCCTTACTCTCCACACTGCCACTATGTGGGACACCTCCAAGACCAACCGCACTCCAGCAAAGTGGCTCTGAGCAACTGTAACGGCTTGGTAAGGCTAAGATCTTTGACTGTAATCCTCAGATAATACCTCATGCAAGGTCAACAGCAGCTGTTGAGACGCCTCGACGCACACGGGATCAGAAAGGTTCGACTCGGGCATCAAAGTGTGAAATTTTAAGTGACCTTGAATCCTCCAGCTTACTGTAATCTTTTGCCTAATTGTGCAGCGTGAGCTCTCTGTCTCGTCTTTTTATACCCTCAAAAGACAGATAGTTATAAAGGCGTCTCAATCTCAATGACTTTATTGTTATTGTACAACACTAATTTGTACATTATACAAAATTCAGCTGCATTGTAAGCACATATGGACTTCCAGTACGGAACTAAGAAGTCATAAATATCTAAAAATGTATTCTTCCATCACACACACTGTTTTTTATCTACCCCAAAGGACAATTGTAAATTATATCAATAAATTAAATACAAAGAATAAAAAGCACGGTATAATATAGCAATGGATCTGATTCCAGAGCTGTTTAGGTGTTAATAAATACATTTTCTAGGTTGTGCATGTATTGGTGAACTCGATCGTTTGCGAACGCAAGCGAACTGCTTTCACTACCTCTCAGAACTGTATGAAAAGCACAGTCAGATGGATTTCTGAGTGCGTCCTAACCCAGACCTTCCCCTAAATAAGCCACACTACAGAACTCACTCACACATGCTGTTCCTTAGAGAAGAAAAAGCCTAAAGTGACGCACATTGTGCAGCGGTTGGTAATTAAATGCGCCTCTGTGGCGTTTTGTAATGGCAAATTCAACTCAGAATTGTTTTTCCGGTAAGGCTTAATTTGAATAAAAAATAAAATTTATATTGTATATCGCCATTTTGAGAAAAAATATTGATATGAATTTTGGTCCATATCGCCCAGCCCTAATGTACACTGTGAGGTCTCTTATGTTGCGCTGCTGTCCCCAAAAATTGCAATTCAAGAAGTTGGAAGGAATATAAAGCCCAACATAATACACACAAACGCACCAGAAATTCCAAAAATACACAAAATTACTCAGACACAGCAACCACTTAAACAAACACAATTACTACAAAAATGTCAACACATTACAAAATAGCCCCAAAGACACACAAACTATCAACAAAATGACACAAAATGATTGGAAAATGACAGAAAAGAACAAAAATGACAGAAAAATACACAAATTTACAGCAAAAACACAACAAATAACAAAAACTACACATAATGAGTAAAAACTGACTGTTCTTTATTAATGCTCAGATTGGTCATTATTCTGAATGCTTACAAGAATGTTGATAATGTGGCCCTCAGATCAGATACTAGGGGTGTCCCAGTCCGATATTGATATCGGTTATTGGTCCGATATCAGCCAGAAAAGGAATATGGGATTTTATGGGACTGCATCTAATATCTCCGATATAAGCGCTCAATATTTTAGTGAAGCCTAAAAGCAATGATCCCATTGTTTTAGGTACAGTCAGTGAAACTGGAGCTGTGAACTTTGAGCAGTGGACAATATTGTATGGTTGTTTTTGTTCCCACCATATACTGGCAGTAAAAAATAACTGAACTGAATTTGAATTGTTTGCACTTTAAAAGTATAATTTGTTTTTATTGGATTTATTTAGGTAATTTTTCAGGGTCTTATCATTTATTTTTTATTTGTTTTATTCAATTGTAGAATACTGTAGATCTTATGTTGAAGGTGAAAATGTATGTAACCGATTGATAATAATAAATAGGTCAGTTTTTCTCAGACCTACTGCTGCTGACTATAATGTTCTCTGTTTGAGTAACATCACTCGATCAAGTCTTTTCTAACATTCCACACTAGAAAATAAGTAATAAAAGTATGTATGATTTGTGCTGATATCGGATCGGTATCGGACAATACGCAAGGTCGCAATATTGGTATCATATCGGAAGTGAAAAAGTTGTTGGGACATCCCTATCAGATACAATCACATTTTTGTGGCCCCCGATGTGATAGAGTTGCCCATCAACGCAGTAACATATGAAATTACCTTTCTCATTTATGCAACTCAGTGCACCACATCAGAGGCCTGGCATCCAGTTCTCATTTGAACCCACTGACTAGACCTTCTGGAGTGTGATGAGTTTTTCTACTGGCTGTATTCATAGCACTGGGTATCTGTGTATCTCCCACTATAACAGTTGTATACACAGCTGAGGATTAGATGTGTTCACTAAGCGTTAATAAGTCGCACATGTAATTACTGTTGGTTCGAACCAGCATGAGCACATTCACAAGTGAGCGGCCTGTGTGTCCAGACGAGCTTTACTGGATTTATTTTAGGACTAAACGCACTTTGAAAGCCACCGCAGTGAGTGGAGGGGACACACTGGCTCTGACAGGGGCCAAAACATCTGAGCACAATCAAAGGGAGTGTTAGTGTATCGCTCTCTGTCTCACTACCTCATTTCTCGCGCTTCCATTCACTCTTTAATGTGTGTTTGTCTATGTGTGAGTGTGTTTATTCTGAGGGTCCAGATCCTCAGATGTGATCAGAGTTCCCCACAGAGTGCCATGTGAGCTACACAGTGGCTGTAGACCAACTTAGAAACTCATCATAACCAAAGGCCTTTATTAGACTTCATTATTTATTTATTTATTTATTTTTCAACATTGCTTTCTTATTTATCAGTGACTTTACAGTCCTTATGTTGACAGCGTTACTAAGTAAAGGTTCTTTTTTTTTTTTTTTTTTTTTTTTTTTTTTTTTAATTTAGTAGTTTTGCTTCTTTGTCTAGAATCATATTTATGATATTATTAGAATTTCAAGTTTATTTATTGGAGGATATGCCCCTTGAGATGGAACATTTACTGTGTTCATGTACAATATAAATCCGATATATATTGGCTATCTGCAGATACATTGCATATCTACCTTTTGAAAACTAGACTGTTTTTATTATTAGAAATCTTTGGGTGGCCTGAAAGGTGCTTTTAAATAAAATGTATTTAAAAAAAGCACCCAAATCCTTTTTTTCTTTCTAGAATTCATATATTTTTATACTGCATTTTATTTGAACTAGATTTAATATATATAACTATATAACACATAAATATGTAACACAGTTGTTTAAGATAGTGTTTTAATTTGAAAATGAATCAATAGTTATTTTTGATCAATCACTAGACAATTCAGGTGGACCCATGATAATTCCAGGCGACCCCAAGGTTGGAAAACACTGCTTTAACTTATACTAAATCTGTATATAAGGTTTAGCCGTCAAATAATAAGTGACTGTAATACAATCGTCGTTTTCTGATGCTTAAAATGTGTCTGTGATGCTGCAGCAGGGAGTGATTGCCGCCGGTGGAGAGGAATACCTGATTGAGCCCCTTGTTTCTGCCAACAACCAAACCAGGACGGAGAGGGGGGAGAGAACAGAGGGGCGCCCCCATGTGGTTTACAAACGGTCATCCCTCCGCTATCAGTACAAGGGCCAATCCTGCGGAGTCATTGGTGAGTAGAGAAAAGTTCAGATTACTCCAGTGGCAACAGTCATGATTTATTTCTTCAACACTCTAGCCAGCAGCAGGAAACTGTGGTTTACATTTGAATTCCCAGTCTTTAGGCGTGACCGTGGTTGTGTTGAAGTGCAACAAACTACTGCTAAAGAAAGCAATAGTGGTTTAGGAAACCATTTTTTTTTTTTCTTTTCATGGTAATAAAAGTAATAAAAAATGATGATTATATCCTTTAGACGAGCTCTGCCGCCAATATTAATAGTGTGCAATGGAACAAATACATTTATTGGGCATCATTTCTGATTGCTCCCCCCACAGATGAAAAGCCAATGAAAGGCGCGTCGTGGTGGCAGCGAACCCTGAAGACGCCGCCTCATCACGTGGGCCGAGGCCAGCTGCCGCTGAAGCGATCGGTTAGCCGCGAGCGCTATGTGGAAACACTGGTGGTGGCTGACAAGATGATGGTGGGCTACCACGGTCGGAGAGACATCGAGCAGTACATCCTGGCCGTCATGAATATTGTAAGTGTCACAACACAAAAGATCACAAATCCTCACAAACTAAATGATTTAAAAATTCAAATCAAGGAGTTATTTCAGGTTCCCTCTCAAGTGGTATCAAACTCTGATGCAAATCAGAGAAGGACGAAGTATTCATTTAGGAAAATATTTTGCATCCACAAATTCATTTACATGGAGAGGGTTACATTTTTGTCCCAAAATAGAACCTATTTGGGACAAGGTGAGCCTTGTGATTAATGAGGTTCTTGGATATAAGATCACCAAGACGATCTTGTATCTGGGAAATATTGGCAAAGTTGTGCAGAAGGAAGATGACAATCTGGTTAAGGTTCTTCTCGTGGCAGGCAGGAAGGCCACGACAAGAAACTGGCTTACTTAAAAACAGGGGTTCTCAATCGGTCTCATGCAGGGACCCACATTTTGCCAGTCATTAAATTGCGACCCACTTTTTTTTTAGAATTCAACCAACAAAATTTTGTTTTTAAAAAATACTGTAGCTGTTGAAAACATATATAAATCTATATATTTTCCTGTGCAACATGCATATCACAGCATGCCTGTGAAAAGAAGTTTCTTTCAAAATAAAAGACAAGTCCAACATGAGGGACATTAAGTATTTATTTATTTTTGACCAGCTGTCCGCGACCCACCCATTACAGGTCCGCAACACACCAGTTAAGAATTGCTGCTTTAAACCACTTGTTAAACTCAAGGCACGGGGGCCAAATCCGGTCCATTTTGGCATCCAATTCTGCCCGCAGGAGAAGGTAAAAATGACAGAGAAATTCATTATTGTGTAAATTACCAAATAATCCAGTTGTAGATATCTGATATTATACAGGCTTGCAATTTTCCATTGTTTATATTACATGAATGTAGTCATTTTTAATTGCAAATTGTGGAAAGAACTTTAATTTTTTTTTCCAAACATCTTGTAATTTCTAACAATTCTAGAAAATTCCTCTAAATTACACAGAAATTAATAGCAAAATTGAGAATTTTGTATTGAACTGATATTGAGAACTAGGGCACAATGATGTTAAAATTGTTTGTGCCCCCCCCCCACCCCCCACCCCCCAAATCTAAAATCTCCGACCCACTTAAGATGGTCCGTATCTGAACTAAATTAAGTTTGACCCTCCTGCTTTAGACCCACAGAGACCTAAACAATGGTTAGATATAGTGCTACACATGTGTTAGAAAAAACTAGTTGCTGTTTAAGAATCAAAAGGAGGATTTTGATAGAAAATGGAACGAATGGATTAGATTTACAAAGACACCAGCATTTAGAGGAAACTTTTTGAAGATACTTATGAGTTTTGTGAAAACAGACATGTCTTCTGGGACAATAAGGACTTCCTAGATTTATTTCTTGTTGGCCTTTTGTAAAATTAAGTGGAAGTCGTGTAGGAAAACGACAGCATTTTAAACTGATTACAGATTTCTGTTCCTCTCATGGATGCATCAACAACAAATTTGAGGACTTTGCCTGAGATGCTGTTTTTGCCATTAGGCTTAGGTCATATGTCAACATCTGCCCTCTTATCAATGGGGATCTCTTCACACACAGTTAACCACTCCAATCTCTTCACACACACACACATTAGGAATGTACCTAATGATGGGTTGGTCAGCAGACTGCAGCTTGCACCCAGCCTGCTACAAAATCCTAGAAAACCAAGCCCACGTCTCCAGTGCCATGAAGAAAAATAGGCCAAATTAGAGCAGACGGCAGTAATGACAAGTGTCTGTGTGCAGCATTAGTGCCATTAGTGGGTTCAGGTCTGCCTTTCTGTGTTATTGTAGGACCTTTAATTCCAATAACTTGTCTGAAGTCGTCATTACACTCCTCCGTCTTATTCAAAAAGTCTGTTTTTCTGATGCTGCTGCATTTGTGTTGAACCTGATCCGTCTGTCACACACTTGATTTTAACATGGGCTTTCTTTTAAGACTGGTCTTTTCTTGTTTCCCTGGAGGTCAGGTTGCCAAACTGTTCCAAGATTCTAGCCTGGGGAATGCAGTCAACATCGTGGTGACTCGACTCATCCTTCTCATGGAGGACCAGGTACAGTCACCTTCAGTCAACCAGTCTCTCTCCCTGAATGTTTAAGTGCATCCTGAAAGTCAGATGTAAAGAGGTGAGGAGGGAGAAGAGGGGGAGGAACAGTTCTTGAATTAGGTAGCTGCTCTGTGGGTGTGCTACCTGCTTCTGTGAGGAACAGTGACCCCTTGGACCACATCCTGGATCTATAAAGCTTAAACTTAGATCAGGATGCTGATGTAAAACCCATCTGCATCTCTAATCATGTCTGAACAGGTTTCATGAGAGGAGATGCTCCGACCATCAATCATTGGAAGACTTATTAGATCTCTTAACTCTTAGGTGACAGATATATTTGCCAAAAAACAAGCAAATGTCCCTTTACACGAGAGAAAATGTTGGCGACGTCGAGGACCTGATTTTCAGTGAAAAACAGGTTATATCTTTTTTTTTAAACATCGCAGTATTGGCATATATCGGTATCGGCAGATACTATCAAACTGGGTATCAGCACAAAAAAAGGCTATTGGTATAACACCAAAAAACCCAGGACTTTCTGCCTGGTCGCTGCTATCAAGTTCATTTTCACAAGGTTTTAAAGCCTAACTTAGCTAAAGGGTAAAATACAGGTACACTCAGTGGTTATTGTGGGCTGACACTCAGAGATAATCCCAGGCATTCATATCAACTGAGAGACTTTAAATAACCCAACATAAAACATTGTTGGATATTTTGTTGTCGGTACAAATTTGGTCGTCTTGAATTTTAAGTGTTGCCATCAAACGATTGTGTTATCTGGTGAGCCAGACGATCACAATTTATGTAGTTTTTATGTTTGTTTTAGACCAAATTCATGCTTTGGTATTTTTGCACAAATTTGCTTATACATATAGCCGTCATTCATTCATTTCCTTATCTGCTTATTCCAGTTTAGGGTCACTGGGGTCTTATCTCCAGCTCTCAGTGCACTCTAGGTGGGTGTGCACCTTAGACAGGGTGCCAGACCAAACACATGCAAACAGACACCCACTCATTCCCATTCACGCCTACGGGTCTCGACCAAAATACTCCCAGATGGGTGCAAGGGAGTCTGATCACTGTGTGGTCAGAAACGTTCAGTTTATTGTTTCACACACTGACGTCCTGTTATGTAATAGAAGTGATTCATTGGAAGTCAGGGGCGGACACACAGGGAGCATCCTTACATGACCGCAAACTCAAATCATAAAAAAGTGCACGATCCGAGCAGCTTGGTGATGACCGAGCCATCTGACGACCTTGTGAACGACCTCATAGGAAAGACGTGAGCAGCATCAGTTTCGTGATGTCACTGACTGATGATTCACGCTGAAGGACAAGGTTTTATTAAGACATGCTTTTTCATTCATACCACCCTATATTTGGACCTATAATTTGCTGCTCACGTGTGTGCACATGGAGTAAATGTTAAGGTCATTAGTGTTGTGGAAGTGCGAGCTTTGTTTTTCTTACTCTGTGGAGTGGAGAGGTAGAGGTCAGGTCAGGATTGAGGGCAGCCTCTGTCACTGCTGGTTTCCAGGTCTGAAAAAGACAGGCTTGCCCCAGGGAAGGAAAGAAATGACTCACAGTTGGCCGAGAAATGAGAGATTGTGGGATGCGACGACTACTACTTATGTCACCACTTGCATTCCTGGGTTACGAGTCCTTGCCAGCTTTGGTCAGCACAACACTTATTCCCCAAGCTTTACTCTGCATCCTTATAGTACCAAGGAGGAGAAGTCACTCATCGTTTTTACCAGAGCACTAAGACACCATTGCAATACAGGAAGTCCTAAGCTTTGTTATCAACATGCAGATAGTGAGTGGTTGGCTCTCTCTAAGAGGTTTGTAAGTATGCTGCGTTGGGTCAATGTGCTTCATTAATCTACAGTTTTACATACAGATTTAGTTTTTTAACAACCTCAGACCATCTTTACTCAGCAATTACAGAACATGCCCACAACTCCTGCCAAAAGTATGAAGGATCATGAAGATCATTTTTTTTTTTTCTGTATTTTTGTTCGAACAATCACACAAAGTTTACAAAGGGTGAAATACAACACAATTTGACAGATAACATGGTAAACTAAATAGATGCCTGTGGTCTTTACGAGTCTTCTTTCTTACTCAGAAGTTCAAAAATATACAATTCTTCCCTTATCAAGTGATCTTTCACTGGAGCTAATTTATTGTCAGCCAATTTAAATTCAATGCAAATGTCTGCGATTACAGTGAGGGGACTCATTCATCCAGATTAAAATGCAAATTGTCTTTCAAAGATCAGTGTTACCTGGATTGTCGTGCAATCAAGTAAGGCGAGGATCATCGTTTTCCCACTTCCATTTCCCTCTCCCCGCCTGTGTTTAATGTTGCTGTTATAACGACTGAATCATAAATGAAGTTTCCACTGTTTGCTTTCAATCAGCCGACCCTTGAGATCAATCACCATGCAGGGAAGTCCTTGGACAGCTTCTGTAAGTGGCAGAAAACCATCCAGCACCGGAGCAGCTACGGCAACGCCATACCAGACAACGGCATCGCCCACCACGACACAGCTGTGCTCATCACCAGGTGAGGAATGCGCAGAATGATCATCGCTCACAATATTGGACACTAAACTACAGTGGTTTTGTAATCATTGATATGAATAAATCAAAAGTGAATGTCTGTTGCAATCGTTGCAACTGAAACCAGTCCTGTGCAGTGACCTCTTGTCATGTTAAGTTTGCATTTCTGTTGTTTTAAGAGGTTAACAGCGTTTCCTCTGAGCTGGATTTTCACATTCCCAGCCTCTCTCCTCAGATTGTCATTAGGAGAGGTGGGCTGTACAGTATCTTGTCCAATTTGTGGTGACAATGAGTGGGGCGCCCAGCACAGTTCAGCATCTACCAAAAATACACCAATACACACATATGTGTGTGTATATGTGTATATATATTTAAAGCAGAAGAAAAGCTAAAAAGCATTATTTTCTGATGCTGGAAAACCAAACTTGCATTGACAGCAGTAGATGCATAATAACATTTAAACCAGAGGAATGTGCAGGAAAACAACACAGTCATGGTTAGGTCAGAGTCATCTGAATGCAATGTGCTTCTGCTCATTCTAATACAACGTGCTCTAAACTCATGCTGCAGTTAAACATTGGAGCAGAGTAAATGGATTTTTTTTTGGATTTCAATTTGTTTTTGGTGGCGGCTTTTTGAGGACACTTTAGTTTCACAGCCACGTTTATCTCAGAGGATGGACGGATGCCATCCAGACACGCTGACTTACATGATTTCCTGCTATTGTTTTCTTAAAACCATTTTCACACGCTATTACAGCAGTCAGTCCATGAAATGTGTCTGTCAACATCTGTGATAATGTAACAGTTGAATACTTTCTGATCTGTGTGTGTGTGACATACATTTTAGGACAGGGGTTCTCAACTGGTCTCACCCTGGGACCCATATCATCATCAATTGTGACCCACTTTTTTTTTCTTTTTTTTTTTTAAATTCAACCACCCAAATTTAGTTTTTCAAAAGTAGCTTTTGAAAACACACATATATAATCTTTTTGAAAACATAAATCTATATATGTTCCTGTACAACATGAATTTCACAGAAAAGTTTCCTTCAAAATAAAAGACAAGTCCAACATGAGAGACATTAAGTAGGCTATTTATTATTTTTTGACCAGCTACCTGCAACTTACCCGGTACAGGTCTGTGACCCACTTTTGGATCCCGACCCACCAGTTGAGAATCGCTGTTTTAGTACATCCTCAGGTCTCAGAGTGAGGTATTGGGTATCAGCAAAACCTGTCATTTGTCAAACCAAATGGACTCATGTCTTTTTAAAGAAACTGAAAATACACATGACTTGTGCTGCTTCAGATATGAGAGTAAAAGTTAAAAGCTGTTATTTTCTATTCATTTTTAAAGGTTAAGGTCTATCAATGTGTCATTTAACTATGTATTTAGTAATCAAACTTACTTCGTCATGTGTACTTCCGGTTTCTTCAAAATAAAACGCCATGTTGTGTTTTATGGCATGAGGCTGCTGAGTCTGATGACTTTTATTTTGAAGCGTGAAGCCGTGTCATTTGACGGCGTTTGGTTTGAAAAGTGAGGCCTTTTAATCTGACGTAGGTTTTGCTGAGACATGACCTGAGAATGTCCTAAAATCTACACCGTAATTGGGTGTTTGTTGTCTCCTCTGCAGGTACGACATCTGCATCCAAAAGAACAAACCCTGTGAAACTTTAGGTAATGCTCATCTTTTTAAAAAAAACTAAATTACCTTTTGTTTTATTGAAAGCTATTTTTAATAATGTCAAACAGATTTCAAAGGTTCCTCCTGTGTTACAAACCGTTATAAGAATGAGCCTAGATGTTGTAATTGTGTGCTGAACAGGTCTTGCTCCGGTCGGAGGAATGTGTGAACCTGAGAGAAGCTGCAGCATCAATGAGGACATCGGACTGGGAACGGCGTTCACCATCGCTCATGAGATTGGACACACGTAAATAGATCAGACTCCTTTGTTCCTCTCATCCTCTTCTTTTTCTTCTTCGGACAAAAGATATTTGTTGTTTGTTTCTGTGTGGAGTTTGCATGTTGAACGGGTGTATTTGAAATGGATTGTCCTGTACTGGGAATATTTCCAGCAGCAGCCCTGGATAGCTGTGGTTACCAAATTAACTTGCCTAAATGTATTGAGAGGTTTATTGTAAGATCTCTGCACTGCATGACGATATTTGCCATCATTTGTGTGTTACAACTAGGGCTGGGCGATATGGAGTAAAATTCATATTTCAATATTTTTCTCAAAATGGCGATATACTATATAAATCTTGATATTTTTAACTCCGTAAATTCTGACCAGAAAGACAATTCTAGGTTGAGTTTGCTGATGAAAAATGCCACCCAGGTACATTTATTAAATGAATACATTTATTTATTATCCTCTAGCCCTACTTCACCGTGCGGGGAGGAAGAAGTCAGTGTCCCGTCTATAGACACGCCCACTCGTGAATATGCATAACTAGGCCGCAAATCAGCCCGTTTGTGTAGAGCTGCTCAGAAAGTGACTTTTCAGAGGCTAAAACTCTGGAAACAGGCGAGTTTGGGAAATAATCCTGAAATACTATGTTTTTAGGGTTCTGAAAAATAACATGACATGGGACCTTTAATAAACAGCGGCACAATATGTGCCACTTTTGGCTTTTTCTCCTATAATGGACAGCACGTGTGAGTGAGTTCTGCAGTGTGGCTTGTTTAGGGGAAGGTCTGGGTAAGGACGCACTCAGAAATGTATCCAACTGTGATTTTCATGCTATTCTGAGACGTAGAGAAAGCCGCAACACCTAAAGCAAGTATTTTAATACAAAATAAGTTATAGAATAAAAATATAGGCGATATTGTAATTTTCTATATTGCCGAAATAAAAATAACTCGATATATCTTGAATCTCGATATATTGCCCAGGCCTAGTTGATACAGAGTACAGCAGGGGTGAAAGGATGAATCTGGTATAAAAGATAGATTAAACATTTTTGTTTGGAGGTTTTTTGTTCTTCATCTGTAACATTTTTGCTCTTTTTGGTTGTGGTCCATGACACAGCTGTAGCCTTAGCTTTTAAGATTAAGGATCCCTGGTGTGTGTCTGTGTTGTTGTCTGGCCCTCTTAATGGCCTGCTACAAAGGGAGATCACATCCTTAAATTACATCTCCAGAGAGAGTTCTGGAAACATGAGATCAGTCGTTTCCACCTGGGGAGTCAGAACCTGTTGATATATTTAGTTACACAGAGGGCTGGAAAGAATCAGTGACAGTGTCAATAAATCCTTGTTCATTTCATTTGCTTAGGTTTTTTTTTTTTATTGTTTTGACTTACTAGTAACTATCAACCTGTATGTTATGGTTTGATCTGATATAGAGAGAGTACAAGTTGTAGCATTTCATTGTGTGCGCATTGCGAAGTCTTTAGACAGATGGAGGATCCATCATGCCTCCCTGATGTGATGGGTAACACAGGTATGTTTTAAACACACTGACCTGGAGTGTTTTCATGGTTTCAAAACATTTACGTTGTCATAGAAATGGTTTCTGATTGCTGTGGCAGGCATTTAAAGTTCAGACCAGAACAGCTTTTTTTAAGTAGCTACTAATGTTAAAGTGTCGATCAAAAGGAGGCAGTCTGATACACGTAACACACACAAGTCTACTTGCTGCCAAGAACATCTTGCTCATCATTACGTGCACTGAAAAAAAGAGATCTTTACTAATAACACTGCATTTTCCTGTCTTGTCTTTCTAGTTTTTTTGTGTTTCTATCATTGAAATAAAGCTGTTGTTTTGTAAAGCATTCGTATGTTAAGGTTTCATTTATTCAGACAACTGTATTTTAGGAAATCCACTTTGGCAGTTGTCAGTCGAAACATGTCAGGAGATCAGTCTTCGTCAGAGGCGTCTGCTGATGGCTTTGATGTTTCCTTAACTTCCGCGGTAGTAACGCCAGCAAGATATTTTAGTCTTCTTTTTGATTAGTATGTTAAGGTTTAATTTATTCAGACAACTGTTTTACGGGAAATTTACTTTGATCTCATGACATGTTTCGACTTTCAACTGCCCGTCTTCTTCAGAGGCATCTAACATGTCAGGAGATCAAAGTAAATTTCCTGTGAAACAGTTGTCTGAATAGATGAAACCTTAACATATACAAAAAGAACTTGCTGGAATTATTACTTTTAAGTCAAGGAAACATCAAAGTGATCAGCAGACGCCTCTGAAGAAGACTGGCAGGAGATGGGAAAGGAAAGTAAAAATAACTTTTTCCGATATGCCTATGTTTATCCAAAAAATTCATCACAAAGGTCAGGTGTAGGTCAGTTTCCATTAGCTAATTAAAAACTTACGGCTTATGGCTAGAAGTGAAACACTCGTAACTAGATCTGTAATAAAACCTTGTCCCCTGTGCCTTCACGGCCCCAGGTTTGGGATGAACCACGACGGCATGGGGAACGCCTGCGGGCCGCGGAGCCAGGAGACTGCCAAGCTGATGGCTGACCACATCACCATGAAGACAAACCCATTCATCTGGTCGGCCTGCAGCAGGGATTACATCACCAGTTTTCTGGAGTGAGTTCACAAATCTTCTGCACCACAAATAATTTGGTAGTTAGAGGTTTTTGAACACACATCCTACTTTTACATCTGGGTAACCCTAATGGTAAAAGAAGCATGCAACCAACTGACAGTGAGTAAATCCACTCTCATCATATCTTCCACTGGTAAAAAAAACAACTTTGAAATGTTAAGGTGTTTGTTTTTTGTTTTTGTATTTATATATATTATTATTTCCTGATATTTACAGATACTCATCTGCAGTAGTAGATTTGGCCATTTGAGAAAAGGTTGCAAGTCAAAAAAGAAAGTCTTGGCACCCCAGTTTAGTGTTTAAAATAAAACCTAATAATTAGATAAAACTAGGCAGAAAAACCCTGCAGCTTTTAAGCATTTTTCCTGTTGGGTTTTCTCCAGCTCTGGGATGGGCTCCTGCCTGAATAATGTCCCCCCAAAGCAAGAGTTTGTGTACCCTACCACAGCGCCCGGTCAGGCCTACGATGCAGACGAGCAGTGCCGTTTCCAGTATGGGGTCAGATCTCGACAGTGCAAATACTCGGTGAGTACATTTAATTTCATTTTAACAGGATTAATTTTCCTTTTTCACCTGAAGAACAAACACTTGGCTGCAAATATTTTTGTAATTGTTGTGAATCTTTAGGATGAAGCTGTAAATCATTTTCAGATTGTGCTTAGGTGCAACATTTTTAAACAAGACACTTAATTATGAGTATCTCTAAAGCTCATTGAGACTACACAATTTATTGTGTTTTCACTTTTAACAGAAGCAGATGAATACTCAGGATTTTAAGTCTTACTTCCAAACCAACAATATTTTAATACGTGCTGTATCCTGCAGTTTTTCAGTAGGATCGTGTGGGTATAGGAGGAGTCAGCCAACAGACTTCTCATTAATTTATTTTCATGAATTTGTTTGCAGGCACATAAACAGGTGGAAAATCTTGTCATGGGATGAATACATGACTTACCAGATGCCTCAAGAGTCAACACATGTAAAATGTTTATAATAAAGAAAACAAATTAGACAATTAAACATGACAAAAGCTACTTTTACACAAACAATGACTATTATTAAGATGGATTACCCTTCCTGGCTGTTTAATGCATTTTATTTGTAAGATCCCCTGTATAGTAGATGCAATTTATCGTGCACCGCATATTGGGGGTTTCTTATGTATTGTTTATCCTGAGGTCTATATTAAGCTGCTGCAGGTGATGATTTTTTTATCAGATATAAAACCTGATGTGTAGGGCTCAAAGATCAATACACCGGAAACACTGTTATTGACATTGTTGGAAATGTTTTGCACATTGCATTATGGGATTTGGAGTCTAGATGGATACATAAATTTCTATTGTTTGCCCAAAAATACTGTACTCTGCCAAAATGACTTCCCAACACATTTCTGGAGTTTTTACGGACTGAAAGTTGCAGCAAAACAATGGTGGATGTTTATTTTAAGGTTTAGATAAAAGGATCAGAATCCAGCCAAAACTGATACAGGCCCCACGTGTTTACAGCGTTTACAAAAGTTCGAGCAGCGATTTCAACTTTTTACATCTCTTTTTTTTTTTTTTTTTTTTTTTTTTAGAGGTCGACCGATATATCGGGCCGATATATGGACTTTTTTCAACTTTTTTAAAATGTTTTATTAATTTATTTAGTACTTTATAGTAGCCATTAAAGGAAAAAAGAAAGAACATAAAAAACAAACAGACTACATCCACATTGTATATTGTTGTCATGCTTTACTGCTACTTACCCGTCCTGTACTTTTTGTTTTACTTGGTTGTGTACGGGTATATTTAAAGTTCAGTGACCGTTAAGAATTCTATTGGTGTAATAATTTAATTTGTAATATGTACATTTATATCAGGAGTGTTTCAATTGTCTTTCACAGTCAATATATCAGCCTTCGACTGATTTTTTTTTTTTTTTTTTTTTTTTTAATCAGTATCTGCATTGGCCTTTGAAAATACCATATTGGTCGACCTCTATTTTTTTATTTTTTTTTTTTTAGCAATGGTCTTGGACTTCTTGACCTATTGAGGGCTACACTTTGTCTTTATTTTATTAAAACACTATCGTCTCCAGCAGCTTTAAAGTTTTCTGGGCCATATCTGAACTCAAATACAAAATGTTGCTTTAGTTTGTGTCTTCAGATCTTTACTTGCATCACTGAATCATGCACCTGCTTCTACTGTTGGGCTGCTTCTCTCTTTAGGTCATTTAAAGTCATTGGGTTTAGCCTCTTTCTCTTTATACTCTCACCTCAGAGTCCGTTGTCTTAAAACATCTTGCAGTAACTTCACTGTTGAGCGTCTTTGTGCTTTACAAGTCCAAGTTCAGAGGGGAAGGACATCTGGAACAGCATACCTCATTACTATCACCACTGCTCACACATGTACATTGTAAATCATAACCCTTTGGGTCGTAGGCATCACCGTTCATACTTAAACCACTTGACTTTCGTCTCTGTTGAAAAAATTGTTTCACACCCTCACAGGAAGTGTGCAGTGAACTCTGGTGCATGAGTAAGAGCAACCGCTGCATCACCAGCAGTATTCCAGCTGCAGAGGGAACCATCTGTCAGACCAACACCATTGAGAAAGGGGTAAACTGTCTTATCATAAAGCTCTTTAAGTCTAAGAAAACCAATATTATTGGTACAGTGTCGATTGGACCTGTTTGTGTGTTTAAGCGACTTTAATAACAAGCAACAGCCCAAACCTATGATTAAAGAAAACAGAAAACGTTCAATTATTAAACTTCAACATTTTGTGCATAGTAATCCAATAATTGCAGTCAATCAGACTTAACTGCGTCATAGACGAACTATGTTGAAATTGTTAAATAAAGTGCACCACTGGAACACATCAGCACTTCTGGTTTTAATAATGTACTAAAATAGAAAAAGTTGTTTATTTTAATTAACATTTTGAATTTTACATTTTTTTTTTTTCCAGCAGCGCTCAATTATCTAACTAATCAGCCAAAATGCTGTAGGTTGATGCAAAAGCTTATAGACACAACGAATACTACTATTTTTACACTACACATTTAAGTTTTATATATACAGTTTATACATGTGGATCTAACATATACAGTATACAAATACGTAGACACACACATACATACATGACATTCACGTAATATTGATATTTTACTACTTAATGTTTACTACAGAAATTTCATCAATTAAATTGTAAAAAATACAAAATGTAGTAGCAATATTTCAATCTTATTATATTTATTTAGTAAGTATTGTATTTTATAACACTATATATTATTGCTGTCCTAGAAACAAACTCAAAAATTATTCAACGTCCTACATTAGCAGTAATTAAAAACTGAAAAATGTTGTGCCTTGCAAAAATGAAGTGTAAATCAATTGCACTCTATATAAAGTACATTTCCTTCAAAATAAAAGCCCTGGATTCCCCCCACCCCCACCCCACTATACTTATAGCCTACATTTTGTTGATTATAATTATGTTTGAACTAATCTTTTGTTATAAATACACCTTTTTTTTTTTCTTTTTTTTTTGTTTTGTTCATTCACGTAAACATGAGTTGTGTGTCTGATTTCAGTGGTGCTACAAAAGACTGTGCGTGGTGTACGGGACTCGGCCAGAGGGTGTGGATGGAGGCTGGGGTCTGTGGTCTCCCTGGGAGGAGTGTAGTAGGACCTGTGGAGGTGGAGTGTCCTCCTCTGTCAGACACTGTGACAGCCCCAGGTATGATCGCAACAATATGCATTAGGAATTCCATTGAAACCAAAGAAAACGCATGTTTATATCAAACTGTTATGTAATGTAATACACTAGTGTCACCATATACTGTAAAAAAAATATACTCGTCTGATTTATATTTCCTTATTTTATTCATTTATTACTTAATCCTTAACCAAAGTTACAGTCACTTTCCCATATTTTAATGAATCATAAATTAAGTTGTATCTATTTTTAAAAGAAGTGTTTTTTCAAAAACATATAGACTTTAATTTACCTTAACAAAGATAGAGGAGCTGTTAGGTCTTCAATGAAAATTTTAATTTTAATAAATACATGTAAATTTTTTTACATGTAACGTGTTGTTTCAACCTGTTCGTGTCCTGTATTTTTATGGCTTCCACAGGTGATGCTTGGTTAAGATAATTCCACTGTTATTTTTTGTCAAATATATAAAGGTTTCATTTATTTAGTCGACAGTTTTTTAGGAAACTGACCTTGATCTCTTGATATGTTTCGACTGTCAACTGCCAGTCTTCTTCAGAGGTGTCTAACAACATCTTAAAACATGTCAGCAGATCAAAGTACATTTCCTGAAAAAACGTCTGAATAAATGAAACCGTAACATATTATTCAAAAAGAACTTGCTGGAATTATTACATGGAAGTCAAGGAAACATCAAAGCAATCAGCAGACGCCTCTGAAGAAGACAAAAACAGTCGTCTGAAGAAATGAAACCTTAACATATGAAAGTTGGCTAAAATGTTTACACACAAGTGATAGTAATTTGTTTTCCTTCGGTCTTGCATGTTTTAAATGTCACCAGATACTAATACAGCTGATTCTCATGATGGCGTAATTATTCAGCTTTGCAGGAGGCCTAATAACATGCTTTTCATCACGACCAGATGTTTTGAAAAAGGGTAGAAGTCGAGGAAGCCAGTTTTTGTTCATGTTGTAGAAACCTGATTTAGCCTCTAATGAACCTAACGCACCCTTTTTTTTTTTTTTGGACCGCGTGCACTCTGTGGGCGAGCCTGGAAACAGACAGATCGAGGTAATTAGGGTTCAAACCCACAAGCTTCCTGCTTTGAAGCTGCAACGTGACCCACGGCGTGGCTCCATCGGTTGATACCACTGAAATATGTCATTTCAAGTGTGGTGCATGAGCTTTAAACTATCATACAAAGAAAGGAGGAGGGAGTTAATGAAACATTTTTTGCATGGATTTTCTGCATTACTGCTCTGGAATAGTGCAGATGATCTCCAGCTTATAGATCATTATTCTCTTTACACACTTCTCAGGATGAACACACCCAGTTGGGCTGTGTGTGTGCATGCAAACACAAGATCACCCAAAAGACCTGGAGGTAAAGGTTTTCCATAAAGTGACTGTAAATACTACTCTGTGTTGTTTTAAGAACACATTGTCCTCTTTTGGTGAATTTGCAGCCCAATAAAAGCATTTTTTACGTCTCAGGTGCTATTAAGTTATGACAAATCTTTGCCTTTTTCTTTTTCGCAAACTGCAGAGGGAAAAAAAAACTATTTCTTTTTTGTGATTGAAATTCAGGATCTTCTGCAGGATTCTGAGTCATTGCACTACACCCAGCTTTTTTCAATTTCACTCTCCAGATGGTTCATCTTGAACTGATTAAGACTGAGAAAGGATTGACCCAAACGTGAGGCTAACAGTGTTCTCCTTCATCACTTCTGAGCATCATGTCTGGCTTCAGTTGGTTTGAATTGTGTTAGATGTTTAATGTAGGAGGGTATGTATCTATAAAATGGTGGAATTAAAGACACTGATGTGTTGTTGGTCAACAAAGAAGCAGTAAAAAACAACCCAGTGAGATGAAAGTGGAGAGAGCAAGGATAAGAAACAGTGTTTGGATCTGTTTTCTAATGTATTTCACTCACTTGTTGGTCTTTTTGTCTCTTCGTAGGCCGACCGTCGGAGGGAAGTACTGTCTCGGGGAGAGAAAACGCTTTCGGTCTTGCAATCTCGATGTGAGTTCTTTGATCACTGTCATTATAATATAACCAAGTAATTCAGTATTTGTGTGGTCATTGCATGCGTTTGTGTGCACTGACGTCTGTTGCTTACAGTCATTTGTTTCTGGATATATATTTTTTGGAAGATTCTTGTTGGTTCTTGAAGCTAGACCATTTGAAAACCAATGATCTCAAAGGGGTTTTCTCTTTGCTAGGCATTAGCTGGTGTGGTAATAATGCTACGGCTGATCCGGTTTGTGTGTGTCACAGGAGTGTCCTGCAGGTTCCCGGGACTTTCGTGAGATCCAGTGTGCCGACTTTGATAGCGTCCCATTCCGAGGAAAGTTTTACACCTGGAAGCCCTACAGAGGAGGTGAGTCAACGCTTTAACAGTTAAAACGCTCCAAGATCCACCGACGTGAACTAAGAAACCATGACCCGTGTCATAGTAGCCGTGTGTATTTTAAGAAGGACTGTACATTCATTCAGGACTGAACATTGTTGTTTAAGGCGATATGCTTGTTGGCAAACAAACCAACTGCTACTACAACCCACAATTTATTAAATTAGACCTCTGCCCCTCTCTACAAGGGCCTAGTTTGGTTTTTGCCTTTTTTTATCTCTTCTTCCTCCCCATCGTTTGTTATCCCATTTCTCATCTGAATAAGGGGCGCCGCCCTGGTGGCGAACCACAGTTCTCCCGCTCCTGTGCTCCCATGTTTATGATTGTCTTTTCATGTTTTCTTGGACGGGATGAAACTGAAATGTGATTTCGTTGCTCTGTAACATGTGCAATGACAAATAAACTCATCTCTCATCTCTCTCTCATTTTCACGCAATGTAGCATTTTTACAATAAAAAGACTGGATACTAGAAATTTAATAGAGAAACAAACCTTTGTCATTTATAATTATTTTATTGCGGGCACAACTTCTTACAAGATTAATGAATTCAACTTAATAAAACTAAAGGCACAGATTTGGCCAAGTTAAACTCACCTCACATTGACCCATCGTTGTAACAAAGTGAACATAGAAATAGAAAAATGTATTATTATGAATAAACCACTTGCCAATTAATGTTCGGCTATTACACAAGAAGTTATGTACTTATCATTAAAATAATCGCACACAGGAAAAAGAGGGCAAGGCAAATTTATTTGTGTAGCGCATTTCATACAGAAGGCAACTCAATGTGCTTTACATGATCAAAAGTGCAACAGAAAACATTCAACAACTTAAAAATCAATAAGAACATAATGGGGGGGATAGTTATGAATATATTATTTTTGCACAATTCTTTCCATAAGACACTGAGCTTGTAGTTTGCCAAATAGGATATATTACCTTAAAACTATATATATTTATCATTGTTTACGCATTGGATTGATCACCTAACAACAAGGCAACAAGTGTCTGTTACCATGGTAACACAGAGTTGTGTGGGTATTTCAGCCGACATTTGGGTTATCAAGTTGTAACGTTTTTGAGAAGGTGTCACACTAATATAAAGACAAAGTTTAACTGCTTCAAATATGCTTTTCCAGCGTGTATTAACAATAAGCAGAAGTTCTAGTGTAAATACAGTGTAAACAGATGTTGACAGTTGTGCATGTAAAGAAAGCACTGTTAACTGAAGCTGCAGACCCTCTGTTGTCTTTCCTGCAGATGATAGCCATGTGTCCCATGACACCTCCCCCCCCCCCCCCCCCCACCCCATACTCTTTGAGATCTTGATGTATGGATGTGAAAAATAAATCGTTTCAACGACATAACTGCCTTTTATCTGGCGCTCCAATAACATAATGGCTTTCAGAGACTCGGCCTCCCAATTCCAACTTCAGGCAACAAGTGCTCCTTTCATCAAGTCAGCTGATTTTACAAAGTAAATCTTTTGCAGCTGTTGAAATAGGAAGAGAGCCACGATCTCTGCACCGCGTTAAGGCCAAGATCTCAGCGCCCAACCCTTTCTCTGTGCTCTCGATTCCTCCCGATACTTTCACTCTCTCGCACTCCATGTTTTCCTCATGCTTGCTTTCTCTTTCCATCGTGGACCTCTTTCCATTTTTCTCCTTATTTAGCTCACCACTGTGACCCCTTGACATGTCTTGTCTCTGTCCTTAAACAGAGAACAGACACCTTGTTTGGTCTTAGACAGCCAAGGACAGCTCATTAAAACAGTCTGTGCTTTATATAACTTTTCCTCCGTCCAACAGCCGCCACATTCAGCCTTCGCACTTCACTCAACTCACTGCACAAGTTGCAATACGCCCATCCTGAGACGAGCCACATTTGACCTGGCAAAGAGAAGCACCATGGGAAACGCAGTTTTTGTAGTCTTTTTCTAATTCATTGTCGGTGTTTTTTCCTTTCGTTTTCATTTCAGAATACACAATACCAGCACAGTCAGTCACACACTCAGATTTGGAAATGGTTTTAACACAAAGCAAAAAAAGATGTGTCTTTCATCTATGATAAGCAGAATTGACTTATGCAACTCACATTTGAACCCTTTTATTGTAACAAAAACCAAAGACTATTGTCTCTGTTCGAAATCGCATACTAACGTACTATTCATACGAAATCTGACGCCAAAATGAGTATTTAGACACATTAGAGAGTATGGAGAGATTGAGTATGCAAGAAATACTCGTATGTATACTATATAAGGACATTTCCTTAAGTATTCACGATGGGCACACTAGTACTCATACTCGTACCACCCCATGATGCATTGCGAGTGGAATGTAAAATCGTCCTGGGACCAGCTTCAAGCTAAATTATCCATTATTGGCATTTAGTAAATATTCTTACAAGGACTGGGTCAGTTTTTGTTTTTGATGGTTTTGTTGTTATGACTTTACAGCCTTGGCGCTGTCGAGAGATGTTTTTTGTTATCGGATTGTAAACGTAAACGTAACGTGTAGCGTAAAAAAAACCATTGTAAGGCATATGTCTTTGATTTAATTTTGGCCTGTCTTCACTCTTATGCCTCTCAACTGCGGGGCAAAACAGATGGGTACAGATGTTGGCTTTTTGACACTGATTGTTGTGTGTATGTACATGTGTCTAGGTGGGGTGAAACCTTGCTCTCTAAACTGCCTCGCAGAGGGATACAACTTCTACACGGAGCGCGCCCCCGCCGTGGTGGACGGCACCCCATGCAGAGACGACTCTCTGGATGTGTGCGTGAATGGAGAGTGTAAGGTTGGTTCTGTCACAATAATACATACCGACCGCATGGTTATCATTTTTTTTTTTTTTTTTTTGGCTGCCTGGACTCTGGACTGGATTGATCCCCAGTTTACAATCACAACAATAAACTGTGGTGCAGAAGAAACACATGGTGGATTTGTTTCCAGTGGTTGAGCACCAATATGATTTTTTTAGTAACACTTTACTTGAAGTTTTATACATTAAAGCTGACATTACGCTGTCATTATTATAACATGACACCTGTCATTAGCATGAGTAAGGTGTCATGAAGTGTCGTTCCTTACCCTAACCCTTCCTGACCCCACTAGATCCCTCCACCTAACCCGAAAAATCCCAACATAGCTCCAAAGGTGTCATAATTTAGCAAACGACACTTAATGACACCTTATTCATGCTAATGACTTAATGTGTAAAACTTCAAGTGAAGTGGTTTTCTACCCAGTAAGCAACATTTTTTATTGTTTTTCTAATAGTTGTGTTTTTCATGAGGGCAATAAAGAAACAATAGAACTGTAGAAATATTTTCATTACACAGACATAATAAAAATTTAAAACAAAAAAATATCTGTGCTTCAAATAACGTAAAGAGAGACAAATCGTAATTGAAGAGAGTAGGAGAAATCAAATGAGTGAGAAAGGAGCAAAGCCAGAGAGAGAGAGTGAGATAATAGGAATGCAGTGGATGAGAGTTGGCCTGTGGTGTAGACAGACCAACAGCTGAGCTGGAGGGTCACTGAGTTTCTGCCGAGCAGAATAGAGTGAAGAAAGAGGCGGAGGAGGACAGAAAAAAGAGAGAGGGTGTTGATAAATAAAACATCTTTTTGGATGAACTCAGAAACTTCAGCCTCCTAAAAAAAAAAAAAAAAGTCAGTGTTGCAAACAAGAATACAGAAGAGGGAGGTGAGAGGCAGCGGAGATGGAGTTTCAAAATAAAGATTTCCTATTTCCGATCGGTTGGATCTTGTGTCTTTACATGTTTTCATCCTGCCTAAAGCTTTTAGCTTCATATTTGTGGATCATAACATTAAAAACAAACCTAAAACCCTTTTTGTATCTCCTCAGTAGGGATACACAATAATGCTACTTTAAGTGTCAAAATGGCAATTTTAGCAGTTCACTCACAAGTTGGGTTTAAGGCTCATAATACAGATGCTAAACTAAATCAAAGACACAATGCTCGATACAGATGTGGTCACCAGGATGTGGCTCAGTTTGCATTCACAGTACACTTCTGGAATCGCTCCAAAGTGACAAGAAATCCCAGAGCTGCTTGTTTTTGATGCTGTGACTCAGATCAAACGGTGTTAATGTGACTTTTAGGAACAATAAAGCAGTAGAGTGAACAAGCAACAGTGAAGCAAGTAGGTGACTCACAGAGGCTTATGTAAGTTGGTGTGTTCCCTGAGCTGGTGAAGCCATAGATTGTCTTCTGCCTGCTAAAAATGTTAAAACCTGGTTATTTTTGTGAGTTTCTACAAACTTCCATACCACATATTAATCTTTAATCACTTGAGAACAAAGGAGATTCAAAATACTAACAATTTGCTGTGTTTGCCTTTAAAGTAAAATTGGTTTATTAATATACTTGAGTGTATTCCTGATCCCACTTTTTGGTCATGATTAGTTTGAAGTCTTTTCTTTTGTGAAAACTCAATTTAACCCCAGGTATGAATAACTTTAGCTTGAATGTGACCCAGATCTTAATGAGGGGACGAGATAGTCTTTGCAAAGTTCTCGTCACACGTAAGGCCAAGGTTGCATCAATGGAAATGGTCATTATTAGATAACCTCTGTTTGGACTGATTATATTTGAAACTGTTCAGTTGGTGTAAATCGTATAAAACAATTCTCAGTGTTTCTCTAAAACACGCAGCTGCCACAAGAACATACAAGAATAAAGTTAAACACAATTCATTTTCTTCACTTTAACTCTGGTTTGATCCACGGTTCAAAAGCCGTCGTAAGAATATTATAACATTTATTTATGTCGACAGTTATGAGTTTTAGCAACCCAAAAAAATGAATGCATCTGCTCAAGCTCTAAATACACATCTGGACTGAACATCTGATATTTCTGTGTTTTGAAAAAGTGGTCTGGAAGACATTAGGAGGTAATCATTCAGCCCGGCCTCCAACACCTCTCGGTTTACACACTGTGGCCCTTCACCCTGGAGTCCTGACCCGGGCTGACCCTGAAGCTCACTCGCCCAATTCTTCCCTCTCCACAGCACGTCGGTTGTGACCGTGTCCTCGGCTCAGACGTACGCGAGGATCGCTGCCGGATCTGCGGGGGTGACGGGAGCAGCTGCGTCTCTGTGGAGAGAGTCTTCAACGGCTCGCTACCTGAAGGAGGTAGACGTCTGAAATACACAACGCACTGGTTTCCACTGAGGATTGTTGGCTTCCTGGCTCAAACACAGATGTGACCTGCCTTTCACTCTTAATGGAGCAGAAGGATTATAACTTAACTTTAAAGTTGAATAACTCTATATACAACTTTAGTTTTCTCAAAACCTAATCAACATTATTCTTGTGCACGTTTATAATTGGTCTTCTGCCTCAAATATCCATCTGTGATGTTTGCAGCACAATGACGAATCATTTTGTGTTTTTTTTGACAGGTTCTCTATTCATTAATTGGATTAAAGATTAAGTCAGTGGTGTCAAACTCATTTTAGTTCGGGGGCCAAAGACACACAAGTTTGATCTTAAGTGGGCCACAGAATATAGGCGGGAAAACAAAGAATTTCAACAATAATATGTCCTACTTTGCACTTCCACCTTTAAATGATAAGTAAAGTATGTAATAAGTGATGGATATCAGGCTCTGCAGGATCGTCACCTAAATGTACTTAATTTTTTTTAATTATTTTTATTTAATTTGGGGACATTTTATAGAATAATTTTAGTTAAATTGCATGATTTCTTGGGAAAAATTGTTCTTTCAACAACTTGCTTTTGAAAATGACTGTGATCTCTGCAAATATTGTAAAGTTTCATTGAATTTGTGTATTTTGAGGGACTGCAATATCTATAATTGAATTATTTGGTAATTTCACTTTCTCTGCGGGCCGAATTGGATGCCCTAAAGGGCCTGAATTGGCCCCAGGCCTTGAGTTTGACACATGGATTAAGTGATTGTACTTTGTTAAAAATGAAGAAAATGCAATCCACTATACCTCTCCATATCATAGCTCTGGATTCCACTGAAAATGCATCATCTCCAAAATGCCAGTGGAGGACGTGTTCATCTGAGTGCACTGGAGTTTAAACTGTGCTCCATACTTAATGTGTCAGAAACCCTTAAGCTCAGTCGACTCGGTTACTACTGCAGCACAGCATGTTCTCATCTTCAAACGAACTCCCGGCACAGGATGTCGTTCTTTTTTTTTTTTGTTCTCAGTCAGATTTATAGTGAGCACGATCACTCAGTCATGTTCACAGCAAGATTTAGATTTCTTTAAAGTCCCAAGAAGTCCAAGTTAGCGCTTTTTTCTCTGGTCACGCTAAAGAATCATTTTTAAATCCTCCGGAAAAATAAAGATTCATCAAAAATTTAAAAAACAAAGCCAAAAACAACTTATAAAGCACCAAATACAACTTGGTCACTGATCATATCAAATGAAAGAGACATTAGTGTTGGCAAATAATTACAGTGGTTAGTTCTGTCAAACAGCAGGATGGCTCTGTGTCCAATTTTTAATTTGAGAACTGGATCGTTCTCTGTGGAGTTTGCATGTTCTCCCTGTAATATAATAATTATAATATAAACTTTATTCATAGAGCACTTTTCAAAACACATGTTACAAAGTGCTTTCCAAACGCAGCTATACATTACAAAATAAAAGATATAGAGTCTTGGCCAAGGATTTAAACAGTTTAAGAAACAAACATAAAAGAAAAGTTAGAAGTTACTTAAAATCAGTGACGGCTCTACGATAAAAGTATGTCACAGAGTCTGCAGACCTGATTTCCTCAGGCAGATCATTTTGTGAGACTTTTCAGCAGGAAGATTGAAATCCTGGTTGGGTAATACATTTGCTGTATTTTTTCACTGTTTTTGAAAAACTATGGATTAACTATAATAGACTAGATTACATTATAATGTACTCTTGATTACGCTAAAGCAAAAAGAAGAAGCTTTGATTTTGAAGCTTGTTTTGCCATCCTCAGAAACTGGTCGCCTCTTTAAGTCTCGAAGCATCAACTTTCAAATGCATGCTCTGTGAGTTAAATGTGCATTCTAAGTTGCCAGTTGTGTTGTTTTATTTTTGTTTCCATTCGTCCAGCCTGTGTGAGTTTGGGTTCAGTTGAGAGCAGCGACCCAGGAGTCAGAGGCCATGGGTTTAACAGCTCCCTTGCTCTGCGTTTAACACTTACACCTTTGATTAACTCCAGAACTGCCATAGTTTTGTGTTGGTAGATGAACCTAAAACCTTAGAATATGTGAAATCTATACCATTAAATACATTCAAACCTCTCTGCTAAAAGTTCAGTCTACTTAGAACAGATTAGAAATACATTTTTCTTATACTTGAGGTGAACTGTTTTGTACAGTGCTGCAGTGGTTGATTTGCACACATGAGAGGAGAGCCAAGCTGAGCCACAGAATGGAGACCAGAGCCCAAAGGCAGATGGAAATAAATAGAGAGGAGAAGCCAGCGCTTGGCGTCTTTTATGCTCTCGAGCAAAGAGCCGAGCTTTACGGCTGCCCAAGAATTCAGCAGGAATCTGAAGCATAGGCGCAGTTTGAGATTCTTGCCAGGGGGGAGTCAAAAGAAAATATAGAATTAAACATATGGACCATTTTGAGATTCATGTCTACCACAATGTGTGTAACATATACAATAATGCTAAAATGATCAGTAACATCTCTCTATAAAAGCAAGGAAGCTCTGCATGTGTGTGTAAGTGTAACTAGATATTTATACTAAAAATACACAAAATGACAATAGAAATGCACAAAACTACACCAAAAAAGATACAAAAATACACAAAATGACTCCAGAATTACACGCAATGGCCACAAAAAACAATGTTTATACAAAAATGCACAAATAGATAACAGAAAGATACAAAAATACACAGTGACTACAAAAAACATACATTACAGTAAAAAAACAAACACATTTATCATGCGCATGTCCCATAAAATTAAACCAGGGAAATTGCACTTGCTATTTTACTTTGCACCCAGAGTACAGAGTATGTACACCTCTTTATACATCCAACCTTCAAACACATACTCATTTGGCCATAATTGACAGCTCTACTTAAGCCCCCACTATATGAATACATACTTAAACGGGCACTATACTAGCAATTGGTAATGTTGACGACAAAGATTTGCGTCGACACGTCGTTTAATGTTGTAATTTCATGATAAAATCAGGCTGGCGGGCGCTTTCTGCTTCTTTTTTGCTGCAGTACCATACATGAACTGCTGGGCACAGTATCACTTCGCCATTTACATTGTGAAAAAGAATTGCAAAATAGAAGAAGAACCAACCTAAAGACAAGGGCCGCGTCCGAATAGTCCATCCTATCTCCTTTTCTATCCACTGTTCCTTGACCCCCGGAAGTGGTGGCCATGATAAAGAGCGTTTGAATATTCTTTAAGCTGAGTAAAGGAGGCGCAATGATTCCTTTATAACCTCCTTTAGTCTAGGAAACACTGATGCATCCTTTACCAAAGGAGACGAGATAATACTGACCCACAACTCCTTGCGGCGACAACACTTAAAGGGACATGCACAGCCAAGCGCTCACGGAAACTCACGATGACCGACAAGGGACGGAGATCATGTAAGTTACCAATGCAGTTTTATGCATTGAACAACTTTAAATAATCTAAAACCCATATTATATGTAAGCCATATTAATAGATTATAACTGGCATAAAAGAAAGCACTCTGTCTTTCAAAAAAAAAAGGGATCAGAGACATTTTAGCCACATTATGTTTTATTCAGTATAATTCATATTTCTGAGGGCAAGGTGATCGTAAGCATTGCAATGTAACGTTACTATAGTTTCACATTTGTTCCTACTAGCCTCTTTTCCTTTGATTTACATTCAAACCTTGGGATTTATTAGATTATGTCAGTGGAAAGTGTTATGAATGCGCTTTTAGTAGTGCATTTTTGGAAATTTGAAGTTTTTTTTCACCACGGCAGATGTCACTAACCTTCGCTTATTCGATTATTACGTCATCGAGTGAAAGTGCTGGCATTTTCCTAACTCATCTCCTAATACCTTTCCTTAACCCCGTGACGTCATCCACGGGGTTATGGAAAAGTGGATAGGAAAGAAGATAGGAGGGACTAATCGGAGGCAGCCAGGAAGACGATGGACACAAAATAACTTGTATTTTTAAAAGAACAACAAGTGAATTTATATATATTTTGTACGGTGATGTGTTTTATGGCACTTCAAGTATTAAGAATTTTATTTCTTTTATTGATTTGAGAAAGCTGTAATGAAATGGGCCCCCAGCAAACTCAGCGTTTGATCTGAAGTCTTTGCTCAGTCTATTGTTTTTAATCTGAACATCTCTTCTCTAAACGCTTTGTCCTGCTTTCGTTCTGTGTTCCTCAGGTTATGAAGAAGTGGTCAGAATTCCTAAAGGATCCGTGTTCATCCATGTACAGGAGCTCAACATCTCCCTCAACTACCTGGGTAAGAATGACAAAGCTCGTACATGCTTTGTGTTATTTTCTAATCTACCCACCGACTGACACATTGGCTTCATCTTCACTCAGTGCTAAAGAGCAAAGCCGATCAGTTCTTCATCAATGGGAAACTGACTATCGACACGCCGCGCAGGTTCAGCGTCGCCGGGACAACCTTCCACTACAGACGCCCCACAGACGGACCAGAAACACTTGAAGCTTTGGGACCAACAAACATGACCCTCATTGTGATGGTGGGAACAGACCAATGTTCATGACGTGACAAGGGGTTCATGTTTGTTTGTGTGCGTCTGTAGGTGCTGGTGCGTGAGGAGAATCCAGGAGTTCATTATCGCTTCAACCCCCCCATGAGTAGGGACCCTTTGAGCGGCTTCGCCTGGCACTTCATCCCGTGGTCACGCTGCTCTGCTCTCTGCGCTGGAGGTACAAACAAACAATGGACCACTGTGAGGGGAAATGTAGTGACCACAAGAGTGTTTACACCCCTGTAGATAAACATACAGCAATACTTACATCTAAAATCCTTGGTATTGGCACGATTAATATGAATGATACATCCTTTGGTGTGCAATTTGTGCATCCATGGCAACAAGGGAAGGAAAAAAGGGCGACTTAAAAAGATTTCAATAATAATAATGGACTTTTTGAGGAAGTGACAAAAATGTCTGCTGGTTAAAGGAAATTATGAACCTGTGCACAAAACAGTTCCACCTTCATGTCTCTACTTCATATCTTAGGACAATGGTTCTCAACCTTTTCAGCCCGCGACCCCCAAAATAAAGGTGCCAGAGACCAGGGACCCCCACTGTACCTGAAGGTGGTTGAACACAGACATGAACATTGAAGGACAGTCATGTGGAGACAGGGCCATCTATAAGGGGGGATAAAGGGGAGAGCTTTTTGGGGACCGTCCAAAAAGTCAGCAAAATGATGGTCTATTGTTCTATGAATCTGTGGTAAGCACATTTATTTACCTGAGTAATATCCACTGTTATCCAGGAAGTTATTATTATTTGCGCCATAGTATAAAGTCATCTTAAAGATGTAAATCCTTATTTTAATCTAAAATAAAATTGGTTAAGAGTGAGAAAATTTGGTGAAATGGGATTTTAAAAACCACAGAAATTGGTTAAAAGTTGCAAATTAGTGGCCAAAAAACGGACAGAAAAAAGTGATAAAAAGGGTTCAAAGTGTCAATATTGGAACAATTAGTAGGAATAATTAGTTTAAACTTGCAGATAATGGGCATGACAAACTGTTAAAGTGGTTAAATTGGCCAAAATAAACATTATATATGGTGAAAAGAGGATAAAAGTGACAATAATGGGTCAACATATGGGACATTAGGTGGAAAAAGTGGTAGAAATGGTTTATAAGTGATGAAAATCTCTTGAAAGTGGAAGAATGTGCAGAAAAGGCATTGCATTTGGATGGAGAAGTGGCAGCAATGGGAGTAAAGTAGCAAAAATGCATTAAAAGGAGCAAAAAAAATGACAAGAAAAAGTCATGAAATTAAGTTAAAATATGGTAAGTTTGGTGTAGCTGTAAAAATAAGCAAAAATGGGAAATTCAGAAAATATTTGTAGCTTCTTAAAGGCATCTGGCGACCCCTTTCCAGTGTCTCGCGGCCCCAAATGGGGTCCTAACCCCAAGGTTGAGAACCCCTGTTTTAGGAGAACTATGAATCAAGTAGTGACTGCCCCCCATGGCTATTAACCTAACATTAAAATTTGCATTGTCTAGCATTAGCATTAACGTAAAATGAGTTAACATTAGTATTAGCCTAGCATTGAAATTAGCATTTGCTAGCATTAACATTAACCTAGCGTTAGCATTAATATAAGATTAGCATTAGTCTAATATTAGCATTAACACAAGCCTATCATTAACATAAGCATTAATCTAGCATTAGCATTCATCTAATGTTAGCATTAACTAGCATTAGCTTAACATAAGTTTAACATTAGTACCCCCATGACTATTTGTGTACCCCTGGGGTTACCTGTACGCCACTTTGGGAACCTAGACGTTAGAGGTATCATCTTTAAGCTACGGTACTTTTGAAAACATTGTATATCAGTGAAATGCCATTAAAATAAAATTTAAAGAAAAGATGGGAGATTCATGTCATTGGAACTCAGGCTTCCATAATAGGGTTGAAAGAAACGTTTGCATTGAAAATTAAAATTATGACATTGGATGGACGAATCGACTCCTTTTTTTTTTTTTTTTTTTTTTTTTTTTTAGGCCATTCCTAGCAGGAAACACGATTACATTTAGTGATAATAAACTAGGGCATAGCATTTTGGAATATTTTCTTTTGAAAAGATCATTAGAACTGTGGCCATGATGGTTTCTGAATCAGAATGAGTTTCTTGTGCTTACTTTCATTAACAAAAGTATTATCAACACATGATTTAACATGGGTAAACTAACATTAACCAGTCATTACAGTAAGTAGGGAAATCTAACAATGGAAAACACAAGCTGTCGACTCAGTGCTCCAGGATACCAGGATTATATTTGTCCTGTTGTGTGTACAGGCACACAGGTCCAGCAGGTCGTGTGTAGGAAGCAGACAGACAACTCCATCGTCATCAACCACTTCTGTGACAAGAAGAACAAGCCCAAAGAGAAGAAACGAACCTGCAACACTGAGCCGTGCTCTCCAACGTGAGTGGGCATGTCATGAACATCTTAATGTTTCTCAGGATGCTTTTGTTTTGTATGTTTTAAGAAAAGAAATCATTAACATAGAAGATATCCACATATTACAGTGTTTTTCAACCTTGGGGTTGCCTGAAATGTCTATGAAATGACTTAAAACATTTTTTATCTTTTTTAGATTATTATTCTTTATCAAAAAAAAACATCACACGCAATCTCTAAAAACTGTATTCTGTACTTTCACTTCCTAAAAAATTAATATAGTTAAAGAAAATACAGTGTAGAAATTAACTAATTAAATAGTTAATTAGAAAATAATAAAAGTTTATATTTTTGTAATTTTCTCTACTTTCACTTCCTCAAATATAAATCTAGTTAAGAATAAATATAGTATAAAAATATCTGAGCTGGCTCATCTCGTCACTATAGTGCTACTCGTAAAGACTGTATCATTAACATGATCAAAAAGTAATATATTAAAAAAAAAATGTCTCTGGGGTTGCCAGAACTTTGGCATATCAAAATGGGGTCACGACCCAAAAAAAGGTTGGGAACCACTATATTGTGCATTTTTAAAGTTTCATGTGATTAATTCTCAGGACATTAAACAATGATGCATTAATGTGCTCGGAGGTGTAAAAGATAGGGTTCACTGTTATTTTGTAAACCTCATACAGACGCTGTGTTTTATCTTTATGTATTTTACATGATGATGTACATTTGGGGGCGGGGGTTCTTTCTGCTTGTAGCTGGGGGACTGGAGCCTGGTCGGAGTGCAGCCGTAGCTGTAACGGCGGCCTGCGCACTAGAGAGGTGTTGTGCAAACGAAGGATCTCAGTGATGGAAGAGAAGGTCCTGGACGACTCGGCCTGCACCGCCCCCCGGCCCTCACTCACCGAGCCCTGCAACAACCACAGCTGCCCCCCGGAATGGCTGGCCCTGGACTGGTTGGAGGTACACCAAGGCTTTTGATGCACCGGGGCTCTTGATTAAACCGACATAAATATAGTATAAGTAGTACGCTGGTATGCCCTATGTCTGATGTCACAATGAGTATGTGATACATTCAAATGAGATAGTATGGAAAGATAGAGTATGCGAGAAATACCCTAATGTATACTATATTGGGACATTTTTGAAGTATGCATGGTGGGCACACTAGTCATACTCAACTGCCCCATGATGCATTGCGAGCCGAACAAAAAATCGTCCTGTGACCGGCTTCAAGCTAAAAGTCAAACATCTCCTTTTCAAAACAAAAGCATCTCTTCTCGTCTTCCATTAGTTTTTTTAAACACTTTTACAAATAGGGCTCTTGTTTTGAAGTTAACCAGAAGTTTTCTCAGTAGCACAATGGCGGATCTCCAAAAATGTCTGCATGAAATGTGTTTCTGCGAGTTTTACGGATCGAATGAGCACATGTTGATATTCTACTTGGTCACTTGTCACTTAAAATGTTTTAAGATATTTAGCCTCAGTGTGCTTCACGTTTTGATTGTTGTAGGTTCAAAAGTATACTTCAGTGGGAACGATCATCTCCTTAATCATACCTATAGTGTATAGTAGACAGTTTATACTCATTGAGTTTGTTCTTTATAGTACGGAGTGACAACTTTGATTTATTCCTGCAGGGAAATTGGAAAGGTAGTCAAGGTTTTTCCAACTCCTTTGTTCCATTGAACTGACTGTAGCTCTAAGTCCTTTCTACAGTGTTTCTGCTGATGGTTAAAAAGTGTTTCCTTCATGTTTTTCTGCTTTCAAACATAAACATGTCTCTGAGACACTACAGTGTTCATTAGTTTGTGACTTCAGACTCATGCAGCGAGGTCACCCACAACACAGGGCTTGTATCCAGCTGTTAGACCATAGAGGCTCTGCTCTTTGTGCTTTTCCACAGCTGCTGCCCTCTGTTGAGCGGATTAAGATTTCTTTTTGACCGCAGTGACCCCTCTGCTAGTCCCTCCCACCTGATCCTTTCCTTTTTTCTATTTTTTTCTTGCTTCCTCTCTCCTCCTGTCGGCCTGCAGTGTGCGCCCAGCTGCGGTCCTGGCTACAGGCACCGTGTGGTGTTGTGTAAGAGCGGCGAGAGCGGCGACACTCTACCCGAGTCCAAGTGCCCCAAACATGGCCGACCCACCTCCAGGGTGCGCTGTAACCTGCAGCGCTGCCCACCCCCTCAGTGGGTGACTGGTCCCTGGGGAGAGGTAAGAGTTCAAAGTTGGAGCATTACTGTTCCTGTGTGAGGATTGCTGATGCTTCATTGGATTAAACTGTGACACAACAGGCCACGGATTAAAAGAAAAAGCATTTCTTCTCACTTGCTTGATGCAATTTGTTTTAACTGGTGCAAAATGGGGGAAAAAAAGGAGTAATGAGGTCCTGGGGACATTTGTTTGATCTCAGCACAGTAGAAAACAAAGAATTACTCAGCCATCATCTCACCCCACAAAAAATGAGCCAAATTAGTAAAAAAAAACATGCTTGAACATGCTGCTCCAATAACATAATGTTGATATTTATTAGTATTTTTGGCCCTCAAAGAATCAATTTCCAAATTTATTGAGCTAACGTAACAAGTAACAACATATTTTATAATGAAACAAAAACGTATTTAAACTAATCACCTGCATTAAAAACAAATGTAAACGTGCAGTAGTCAAAAAATACAGGAAATAAAGAAACATTGTTTATACTTTGAGACACAAAGCTTAAGAAAACAAAAAGGAAATTTAATGCACGTATGAAATAAACAGGAAAAAAAAGTAACATCATGTTTCATAATGCAACTAACATATTTCATGAATAAATTAAAATTCTAAATAAATAAATGTATTTATTTTATTAATAAAATAATTTTAGTTATTAATAATTTATTATTCATATTAATAATAATAATAATGTATAATTATTTATTAATAAATAAATGTATTTATTAATTAATTAATCACCTGCATGAAAACCACATTTTTAGGGGTTAGTTAATGACTAATAGTTACTGTAATTAGTCAAAAATGCAGAGCATAAAGGAACATATATTTTTTCAGTCATTTTAAATCATTGTTTTTGCACTTTAGTTCCACATTACATTTTGTTCCTGGTCACATATCTAATGTAGACCAATAATTGAATGCTCTTTTAATTTCTGCTACATTTTTAAGCTCCTCATTATTACTTTCTTTGTGTGTTTCTTTATTGTTATTGATCTCAGAAGGTTTGTTGCGCCCCACTTGTCGTTCTGTACCTCTATTCCCACACACTTTCAGAAGCACTGGTATAAAGGATGTGTGTGATTTATAAGATGTAGATATGTAGATTAAACAATAATGCTCAAGTATTAGATATTGATCAGATATGGTTATAGATCCCCGGCCTGTCTGTCCTCAGTGCTCTGCCAAATGCGGCCTGGGTCAGGAGATGCGTTCAGTGCAGTGTCGGACTCACACCAGTCAGCCGTCCAACGAGTGCCTGGAACACCAGCGACCCGCCGCCATGCAGCAGTGCAAGAGCAAATGTGACATCGTTCTGCCCGTCGGTACGGACAACCCTGAAGGTCAGAGGTCAAATGTCATACTTCCTGTGCTGTGCAGAAATATGAGCTTTAATGGCACAAAAGGAACGGTTTAGATCAGTCAAAATTAGTGACATGAAAACTAGTGGCATTTGGTTTGATCATTATTAATAAATTAGAATGCCATCTAATTTAATTATATTGATTTCATTTTTTTTAATCAAATACTGTGTGATAAAACTAGAGGTAGTTCTACTTTTCTTTTTCCAGTTCATGTTCTCCACCGTGGACTCAGGAAATGCCTCAGACAGAGCTTTTTTTTCTTTAAATAAATATTACTTATGATGACGATCTCTCCTGAGGGAAATGAAAGGGAGCGTTTCAGAGATGGTTCTGTGGGAAAGCTTTTCTCAGAAGGGAACGGTTGTCAGGTATGAATAATGTGAGATGTGAAAGTGTTCTTCAAGAAAGGTTTGCAGTAAAAGGCGTCCTCTTCCTCTTGGTATTTATAAATGTCACTGCACATTTAGAAAAGAGAAACTTTCCCCGCTGAAACATTTCAGCGTGTAGCAGTTTGATCAAATTAAATACATCAAATTAATTCTGTCAATCGATCACTGATAGTAAAATATCTATAGAGCACATTTAAGTCTCTTTTATTGAAGGCGACACACAAACGGCTCCAATACGTTTTTAGGGTTAGAGGTCAATTATAATTGATACTTAATTGTAATTTAAAAACTCTGCTGTTGTTGTAATCATCATTGAATTGTAATTGAGTTCAGATAATTGACTTTGTAATTGTAATTGGCATGGGAATTAGATTAATACAACCAATTACAATTTAATTAAACGCTTACCTGTGGAACCATGTTATAGTTCTATGGCGTACACATAAGCAGTAGACAATTATATTAAAATATGCTTCATTACAAGTTTTCCTGCCTGTTTTCTTGAGGATAATTTCAAGATTTGAAAAAAAAAATATATATACAGTAAATCTAGGGGTATACTGACAGAAAAAAAGCTGACATCGACACCACAAATATTAATATTAATTGTGTTTTTGTTAATTAGGAAGCTTAAAAAGGTAACCAAAAGATGCAAAATAAATTGGATGATAGATATTTTTTGTGTTTTACAGCTTATTTAGTACTTGTTTTCATAAGAGATGCTAACACAAGTGTGATAAATGGAATTTGAACTTTAGTAATTGAGGACATAATTGTAATTGACTTTCAGTGGAAAAATAATAATTGAATCCAACTCTGGCGCTAATCCAGTATAATATTGTTTTTCTCCCATGCAGAGTGTAAAGATGTGAACACTGTGGCCTACTGCCCCCTGGTGCTAAGGTTCAAGTTCTGCAGCCGGCCCTACTTCAGACAGATGTGCTGTAAGACATGCCAGGGACACTGAAGCTCCCAGGATCATCTCTGGAAGTGTCTAGAAGAATCTCACAGCAGCCTCATCTCTGGAGTGTCACCGTCACACAGACTCCTGACAAACTCCTCTGAGCTGACGGTCCACGATCACTCTGCCTGAGCCAGCCCCAGTCCACATGCTCCACAGTGAGAGGTGGCTCCTAAAACCAGCCACGAGGGACGTCTCTAAACAATCCCTTTTGTTGTATGATATTGGTGCTATGTAATTTCACTTTTTTGGCCTCAGAACCTCGGGAGCCACATATCAAACGTTATCCTTTCCTGCCTGTATAATAACAGGAGATTCATGTTTAGATGTTTATTTACTTTTGTTTGTTAAAAAGAAAACCAAAAAACAACCAGTATTTTTCAGATAAGTTATCGTGGAAAAAGAAAAACTCCATGTAACTGAACAACGTACTTGTGCTTTTTATGGTATGTTAGCTGTTATTAGATTGTTACACTGCATTTCGTTACTCGTCCTGGTTTCATGCTTTGGGAAGCTGCAGGACGCCTTGTGCTTAGGGCTGGGCGATATGGACCAAAACGCATATCTCAATATTTTTCCTCAAAATAGCGATATACGATATAAATCTGGATAATTTTATATGAAATGAAGTCTGACCAGAAAGACAAGTCCGGGTTAAATTTGCTGACGCGAAATGACACACAAGCACATTTATTAACAAACAGCTGCACAATATGTGCCACTTTTGGCTTTTTCTCCTATAAGGGACAGCACGTGTGGGTGAATTCTGTAGTGTGGCTTGCTTAAGGGAAGGTCTGGGTTAGGACGCACTCAGAAATCCATCTAATTGTGCTTTTCATGCTGTTCTGGGATGTAGCAAAAGCAGCGACTCCTAAAACAAGTATTTTAAAACAAAACAAGCTATAAAAAAATATATATATATATCAATCAGTGTACTGTTTGTTCTTTGGTTATTCCATTTTAAAACCAAATCAAAATAACAAATGGTGTGGTTGTTTTGTTTCATTGACTTAAAACCAAAACAAAATTACACAAAAATCAAGAGCCAGACAAGCAGTGTTTTAAAATTAAATCTTGCTCTGTTTGTGTGATATTTTGACATTGACGGCTGCCGTAATTATTTTTGCAAAAGTGTCAAATCTTAGAAGTTCTAACAACTATTCCTCACAGTCGATAGTCTGTCACCTGTTTATCTGGATACTGTATGAGGACCGTAACACTGTTTGCTCTGACAGAATGTGACGTGCTGAAGCTCTCGCTCCAATTTCCCCATAATTATCCAAATATCGGAACAAGATTTCGCCATTAATATTTTAATTCTAAAACAGAAAAATTGTTTTTTTTTGTTGTTTCTGTATTTCTGTTTTGGTTTTAAGTCAGTAAAACAAAATAATCACAGTTATTTTTGGTTTTAAAAGGGAATAAGCAAAGAATGAACAGTACACGTATTTATATCAATAGAGGCAGTATTGTAACTCGATATATCTCCCAGCCCTACTTGTGCTTTTGTATAACTCTCCTAAATGTTGTCACCTTTGCTATTGTTGACAATGTCCGTGAATCATTTTGCCTTGTGTTACACATTGGGTGCATTTATTTCCTTCAGTGGCCTACAGTCAGTTAACAGAGTGGGCGTGTCCACACGTCTAAACCAGCTGCTTCCAGGAGCATCTTGTAGTCAGGTTGCTCTTCAGTGTCAATCTCATCAGTTGTGTGTAAATTGTGGTTCCACTTTGTTATGCTTTTGGCACACATGAGTCACTCTGGCCTCTCTGAGCAGTTTCATTGAGACCATTTTTTTTTTTTTTTTTAAATGTGCAGTTTCAGCTCTTTCTTCATCCTGCTGAGAATATTTTTTATATATATATAAACGCAGAGATTCCTCATCCCGTCTGCCAGACACAGAAGTCACATTTCATTCTACCTGCTATCACGGGGTACAACTACAGTTCTCTTTGTTTTTGTGGTGCTTTGATTTTAAAATGGTGCTATTATTAGTTCACTGTTGTTGGGTTTTCAGTATTATTAGATCTTTAATTGTTTAGATTCATGGGTGACCCCCTCATGAAATAAATACAAATTTACAGCTTGAAGCTTCACTGTACTAAATCCCAATGGAATGGCTTTCTACAATGTCACAATCATTTCATCTGAATCCTGCTCACTTGAAGATGTGCTTCACCAAATTTCATTTTTCCCACTAGTATGTAGCATGGACACAATGACAGCATGTTTAACAGTGCCTTTTAAATCCACTCTGCTTGTAAATCAGGTTTCACCAAAAGGTCCAAAAGGTGTGTGTGTTTTCTGTTTTTGACTATAACAAAGAAATTGAATTCACAAACCCAAATCACAACATGTACTGTATATTGTTTATTACTTTCAGTGACAAGTTAGTTTGTTCCCAGTGTACATCTATACATATTAAAGTGAGTAAACATGGTGCTTTTGTAATCCTCAGAAATTCGATTCCGTCATTTGGTTCCTATTTTTATCCTTATTCCTCTCGATAATAATGCTGAACCTCACAAACTTGGATCTATTTGAAGAAGCTTCAGACGACATTTGCATCGACGCTGACGTCTGATTCTGAATCGCTGATGGAAACGATGTAGCAACTTCCTCCGGCCTGGTTGACATGAAGATTAGTCGGTGTGAGACATGAAACACACGCAACTGTCTGACAAACACACTGTCTCTTTATCAGCTAAATGTCACAATTGATTTGAATGTGCAGTGATAGTCTTTTCACAAATTCAGTAAGAGTTACTGTAGTCATTTCTTCCAATTAGGAGTCATTTAGGTCACATATGATAAAGGTTAAAAAAGAAAAGTCCTACCATGAGGTAAATAATTTGAAAAATAAATCATCCAATCATTTTCTACACGACTGTAAATTGAACAAAAGCAGCCCCGCATATCCAAAGCATTAATTATGATATTTAGCAGACTTTTAAAGTACAATGATAGCCACAAAACCAGAAAATACATTTTTGAGTAAAAAAATAAAGAGTAGATATGTTTCAATTAAAAACAGAAAATATGAGTATGCCTATTTAAGTAATTATAGTATAAGGTAATATACATGTATGTAATGCTGTTATGCATATTTGTATTGCAGGTTTATCATCCAAATCAAATGAAACTCGGCCAATAAGGACCGAGAAACAAAAGAGGAAAGTTTTTATTGCAAGAATATGATTGTCTGATCTGAGACACCCTATCAACATTCTCATTATTTAGATAAATTACCAATCTCAGCATTAATACAGGAAAGATTAAATATTGTGACTATTATTCTTGTGTATTTTGCTGTAAAATTATGCATTTTTTGGAGTCATTTTGTCTGTTTTAACATTTTGCGTGTTTTAGTCACTTTTTGTTTTTGTGTTTTCTTGTTAATTTATTGTATTTTTGTTGACATTTTGTGTTTTTTTGTTATACAATCATTTTGTCTAGTACAGTACTGTAGGTTTCATTTTATATTTAAATTTCTGTTTTTCTCATGTGAAATCACCTTCGGGATTTACAATTCTAGGGGACATTTTTGGGAGCCACATGAAGTTAGATCAAGAGCCATGTGTGGCCCGTGTGTGCCCAGTTACCCGTGTCTGGACTAACATCCCCAGTCAGAATCTCTGGAGTAATTTATCAGTTAAATCCCACTGTGGTGAGTGACCCTGCATCTGGTTTACACGTTTAATTCCATTGGACAACTTTTGATAAATACCATCCACTGATGTAAACTATACACACACCTCTGGCTGACACTCTCTGTCTGAGCCCATGATGGGTTATTATAAGTGACACACTTAACACACACTGCATGAACTAACCACAGTCTGGGTGGAGTCAGCAGCAGCTCAACAACTGAAACACCATCATTTGGCAACAGTTTAAATTTAATTATCCACAACGAAACCAGCTAGAACACCCGCAGAGGAACTGTGTTGACTAATTGTGCATTGTGCTCTGTTTACTTGTGTGTGTGTGTGTGTGTGTGTGTGTGTGTGTGTGGGAGGATGAGGAAGCAGCTCTTAAACCATCCGGCTGCTGTTTGCTTCGACCACTGATGGCTTCAGTGTGAGGAGGTCCACCTGTAGATTTTAACACACACACATTCACTTGGCCTGGACTGTGTGTACCTGAGGAGGACAGAGACCTCCAGGAGCAATGGTATGGTACTTTCATTTACACTTATTTTACACACACACAAATGTTTTATTTCTACATACAAACTGCTTCACAGTGAATTTCCTCTTTTTCTGCTAAAGGTTTTTCACTTGAAATGGTCTTCAAGCAGCTATATAAAGTCATTGTATTGGTACACAGCTAATCTGTAGTCATATTTCTACAGGAAATGCCCTTACAAGGTTTGAACTGGTGTTAAAACATGGACAGAAGCGTTGTTAAATCAGGAAATCAAAGTGTGTATTTGGAGCTTGTTGTATTGACTGTGACAAGCTTGACTGCAGTAAGAGAAGTTGAGGAACGTACAAAGTTTCACAAGAAGCAGTGATGAGCTGTTAGCGGAGGAAATGGATGCAGTGAGGCCAGGGGCTTCTGTCACAACACTTCCTTCTCTCTAACAGAGTTCTCAACAATCCAACATTCACGTTCTGTACAGACATCAAATCATTTCACATGTTTAGAGTATGGGATGACTAACTGAGACATAGCAGCACCAATATGTTAGACTAGATTAGTATTTACTGTATAAAAACCCTATAGTCAGTGGATAACATAATAGCAGTTTAATGTTTGCAGATATTTCAGAAAACTTAGATTTTCATCTCCAGAAACACAAACTTTTCAATTGGGAGAATATGTTAAAACATGCAAATCTGTGTCTTTTTTTATCTTCCAAAACCACCAATGTTCACCCACCCTGTCCTCTCCCACACTTAATCAATTTGTAAATATTAGAAATGTCACTCAGTGTAACACAAGTTGTGTAGTTAAGAGACAACAGAATCCCAATGACCGTGGGCGACCGTGGCTCAGGTGGTTGAGAGGTTGGGGGTTCGATCGCAGTACCTGACTATGTGTCGAAGTGTCCTTGGGCAAGACACTGAACCCTAAGTTGCTCCCAGTGGTCGACTAGCGCCTTGCATGACAGTCCTGTCCCACTGGTGTGTGAATGTGAGAGTGATTGGGTGAATGAGCTGATATGTAAAGCGCTTTGAGACTGCTTCAGTGTGGTGATAAAGCGCCATATAAAATCAAGTCCATTTACCAATGAGAGAGTGTATTTGGCCAGTCATTCTTTGCATTTCAAGCTGCTGGATGTATTACCTGTAAATATTAGGGACACTCCCACATATCTTTCAGTTAAAACCCAGCTAAGAAAATTGCTTTTGAGTAATCAGAACTGTAAGAATCAGCCCTGATAGTTATGAGTTCTCTATATTTGAAATATGTATTGAACAATGTAATTTCATGAAACTGACACTTAGGTTAATTATGAAGTTTCATGAATGCTTTTTTTTGTACTAATGTCGATAGATTTTGTTTTAAGGGGGACTTTTATCAGCTGTCCAGGGACAGCAGATGAAAAATAGTCATTAAGGCTAACTCTGGTACATTTACTGTAATGTTGATGAATGTACATTGTCCCAGCCAAATAAACAAAATAATAATGTCGTGATATGGACAAGATGACTTTCAAAGTGAGCATCTAAACAAGGGAAAAAGTTGGTTCATTTTCTCTGAATTTGACTTGGTTTTTGTTGATCTTGAACACACTCAAAGACTAACAGAAAGTAACCATTGAGCAGCAGTTCCCTGATCATAAACGTCAAATAAGGTTAAAGCAGAAGGAAAGACGTGTTAATGAGATGCAGCAAAAATAACCTCAACCAAAAAAAACAAACATTTAGGACAACAAAAACAACACGGCATGGGCAGAACTCATCTCACGTCACAACCACATACATATACACAATTTTGCATGTTCAACCTATGTGGAGAAAGTTAAAATATATATATATAATAGCAATTTAAAGGATTTAAAATATGGGCTAATAACCTATGTTTTTACGCACCAATTTTTGATCAGGTCTGAAACTATACTTTTAAGGATTAGAAATGTTATATAAAGTCAGGTCTGAAAGTTGACACGTGGATAAGCCATCTTGATCAACTCTCCTCAAATATATCAAATTGATTTTTTAGTTTAAATGTGATTTTTTTCCATTGTGTATGTATTGTAGACCAAATCAATCCACTCATTTATGGTTGGTGCATCTTTCTTAAGCCATTTTCTAGTCAAGGTCTTCTTACATGCCACTAACAACACCCTAACAGGTATTTATCACTCTTGGCACAGTTGATATGTTCTTAATCACAGAGGTACATTATTTTAAATGCCTCCAGAACCCTGTGAACACTACCAAAATAAAGCCAGCTCCAGAAAATATGAAAGTGTTTTGCCACAGTCTCTCCATACAATCTCCAGCAGACAATCTGATTGGAATATTTAATTGTCTGTGCTGGAGTGCGAAAAAAAAAAACGAGTCACATTCTTCCAACTAAATTCTCTGCAGGTGGCAAAAGTCGTCATTGACCTTTGCTGTCTACAGATTCTGTCTCATTCTTCTAGTGTTATTGTGATACTGCCCTCTGCTTCCCATGTGTTTTAATGTTCAGAGTATGATGTTTTTCAATTTTGAATAGCCAAATATAATTTTAGATATTACTGATAGTCTGTCTTTATAGGTTTTTAAGAATATCTCTAAGATTTCTATTCCTGTTAAGTTATTGTCTTTTAGTAATTTCTTGTAAATAAAATCTCGAATTTGTAGATATCTAAAATGATCTTGTTGATGTAAATTAAAATTGTCCTTAAGGTCCTGGAAGCTCAAGACTGTACCTTGATCTTGGAGTGTACAATACGCAGCAAGACCATAATTAGACCAATTTCTAAACCTTATGTCAAATTTACTGGGCAAACAGCCTCCTTTTATAAATGGTTTGTAAACTTTCTTTGAATTTTATTTATGATTTCATTTTATTACACTTTACTAGTTAAACCGACTATTGTCATCAAAACATCTGAAGTTGAACCATTCAAGCCAAGTGGCCTTAATGAAGACAAACAATTACAGGCAAAAATGGTGCTGCTGACCGATTATGGGTGATCACACCTTTTAATCAAACTTCCTGTTTGATGCAGCACAGACGAGGTTTCAGATCTCAGCTGCAGAACCACATAACGTGTCAACTGACTAACAAGAGTTAAAAAAAAAAAGTTTCTGCATCTCATATACACAGAGTAGCTGTTTTAAAAAAAATTAACTGGAACTCTTTTCCAATAAACAAATAAAAAAATGTGACCACAGATTCAACTCTGTCCCCCTAAAATTCTTGTGATTAAATCAAGGCTGGATTGGGTTCCTTACCTAGCCATCTGTGAGCAGCTTGGATGTTCTCCCTAATGATGCATTGATTTATAGTTTTCTTTTCTGTGGGTATCCCAGTTTCCCTCATGTGTTCCTGCCTAAATGGACAGCACAGTAAATGTGTGTATTAACTTAGCTTCCTTTCTGATTTAGACTATTAAAAGATAGAGGAATAAATATAACCAAATATTTAAGATGTCATCAGAAATCGAAAACACTATAAATCATCCTGTGAATGTGAAAATACTTTTACATGTTTGAGATTTTTGGTTAATTTCTGACTGCTTTAAGGTGCACATGGCGGTGGGAAAGAGAATTGGTGAAATGTGTAGTTTTCATCAGTTTCAGTTATAAACATATCGCAAAAGATTCCTATCGTTTTTTTCTTTCTAATGCGTTGAGTTGTCCAAGATATATTAAATAGTGATGAAATAATGAAACGTTTTTATTTTCCAACTAAAGCTGTCAGTGTTCAATGATGCATTTCTTTGATCAAACCACCTTTTGGGGCATTGGGAATAATTGTGCATGAATTTCTTTCTCTTGTCTGCACAATTCATTCCACCATCATTAGGTTAAGGTACTTATGATAAATGTCCCCTACCAGGACTGTCATTTAACCAAGGTCTTACTGTAAAGTCATCCTGGAAGAGAAATTGTCTTTGTAGGAAAATATTTTCACTGATCATATATCTGCCACATTCCGTGTGCAGTCCAACACATACCTCTGCTTCACTTAAACATATGACTTAGAAAATAAGCTTACCTCATCTGTAACCCGTTGCCAGGCAACCAGTTGGCAACTTCCTTTTTATGTGACCATGAAGGGTATTAACTAACTTCTGTGAAAGTGCCTATAGTGGTACCAACCTTATCAAGATCCTTAATGAAAGAGGTAATTTTTCTATACTAAGGTTTACTTGATGTTTCAATCACAGGACATTTTATGATCCTTGAGCAATCGTGTCTCAATTAAAAGGACATTTGCACATGGACTCATATTTGTTGCATTTAATATGTTTGAACATGTTTTTGAAATAATTTAGGAACTTAACAAAATCAGAATCTGTTGTAGAAGCAAATGTTTAACTTTTTTTAAAGAATGTAATTTGACAGCTCGATAAACATACCACGTTTTTGATATTGGTACTTGAATTATAGTTAGTTAACAAACGTTTTGCAAGTTTAAAAAAAAAGATTTAAATTATATTTTATACGATTTTGTACATGTCAATGTGAAATTTGTAATTATTGATATTGCAATATATCACGATGTACATTGTATTGTTTAGTATCTTAATTTATCGTATTGATATGCAAATCGTGAATTGTATCGTATTGTCAGATTCATGGCAATACACACCTTAAGTCTTAAACATTATTTTTTGAACATTTAAGTCACAAGTGGTTCATACTCCTGGAGGGCTGCAGTCCTGCATGTTTCAGATGCCTAGCTTCACCAGCACACGTGATCATTAGGAGAGGCTCAATGTTATGCATAGGTGTTTATGGTTGCATAAGGGTTATAAAAACTGATTTATCACACACCTACAAATCTTTACAACTTCCTTCTTTAAAAAAAAACTAAAAAAAACAATGTACGGTAATTTTTCTTTTCACACCTACAAGGAATTGAATCCAGAACCTTCTTACTGTGAGGCAAATGTGCTAACTACCCACTACAAATAAAGTGCATTTTAAAGATTGGACGTCAATTTATTTAATCAAAACATGTCTGATTTTATTTGCCCTGGTTTTCCCTGTTACCCAGGCGAAGTATCACTGGCAGAGCCAAAATGTGAAGCAGAGTGGCGTGGACGACATGGTCCTTCTGTCCAAGATCACAGAAGACGCTATTGTGGAAAACCTAAAGAAGAGATACATGGACGACTACATCTTTGTATCCTTCATGTGAATTTGTTCTGGTGCAGACATTTCACACACACACACACCTTTGTGCAACTGAGGGAGCTCCACATTAACATACATTGGAAGAAGTCATATTATCAGGAGATCCATATGAGCTTGAGAACATGCAAACTCCACATGGAAAGATTCCAGGTTTCCACCCGAGAATCTAAACCAGCACCCAAGAACAGAGTTAAGATCAATTACATTTTTCCGACTATAATTACATCTTTAATTGTCCATATTCAATTTCAACTCAATTACTGGCATTTTTTTCCAAATTACAATTACTAGTACAGTGCTTGTCGGAGGTATGTATTCATGTACAGGGAGCTTAAGTAGAGTTGTCAATTATGGTCAAATAAGTATGTGTTTGAATGTTGGATGTACAAAGAAGTGTACATACTCTGTACTATGTAGTGTTATTAGGAGGTTTTATTTGCGGATGCGTTTTCTCTGGTTTCTATGTGACATGCGCATGATGAATTGATAAAGGTTGCACCAATGTTTGCTGAACTTAAGCAAATGGATAATAAATGTACCGGATCATCCCGTCTTTAGACCCTCCTTCGGTAAGGAAAAACACAAAACCAGTGGGAAAATTAATTACACACAAACATGTCATGTACATCCAGCATAGGGAAGAGACACAGAAAACTGGTGGGTTTTACACTAAAGGTGCCCCTCTCCATTTATCCAGGCTTGGGACTGGCACACAGGAACACACGGAGTGAGTCCTTTTGTGGCTGGATTCCCACCACCACACCATGTTAGAGGTTAGTTTGTTAGTAGTAGTAATAGTATGTAGTATCAGTGTGCGTGTCACTCAGATGCTCCCCCTCATGTCCCATTCTGTCTTAACTTGTGTTGATTTCAAATCAAACTAAACAATTTGAAACGTAATTACTAAAAGTAAAAAATAATGGATGCACATCCTCAGATTCTGTGTAGTGAGGGTTAAGAGAACTGTTAGTTGGGTCAGAAGTGGGAGCCTGTTCACTAGGGATGCACTCAACTCCCGATACGATTCTCACATTTTATTTTACAAAATGGGACTGTAGACAAATGAAAAATATTTTTTTGGGGGGAAAAAAAAACAAAAAAAAAAAAACTACAAAATACTGTACCATTTTCCTTTTATTTTTCATTGTCAAAAGAATCCCTTGATAAATTATTTAAAACAATGCAATTTAACTAAAAATAAATCTTGAATGAAATAAATAAAAAAATAATACAAATGAAGAAGCCTATCAATTTAAATTCTGGTTCTATAGTAAACAATGCAAAACTGCATAGTTATTTTTCTTTTTAAAAAAAGCAACTGAAAATGTATTTGGTGCCTTAACAATTGGACTTTAAAAAATAAATGAGTCATTGAATTGTATTTACATCACATTTGTTTGGACCAGCAGAGGGCACTGGTAACCCAGTGGTTTACTGTGTCAGTACTTCAGTATAAACAACATTGCTTAGAAAGTGTCGCTTTTTCTTGGTTTCTTCGTCTAGAACAAGTATGCGAAGTCTGTTTGATCTTCCAACTCTGCTGGCGGCAACATAGAATTGTCCATGGCTAAAAAAATCTCTTGTGCTGAAAACACCAACACGCTGCAAAGATTGACCCTGTGACTTTTTCACAGTCATGGCAAAGCAGGGTCTCACTGGAAATTGTTTGCGTCTTAAGGTGAATGGGAAGATGTTGTCAGATGGGATGAGTGTGATTCTTGGAATTAAGAGAGTGCGTCCAGCATTGACACCGATTAGAGATTTTGTAACTAAGAGGTGCGGCAGGATTTCTTCGATGATGTATCTTGAGCCATTACAATGTCCATTTTGTTGGTCAAAGTTTTGCAGTAGCATGATCACCATTCCAACTTTTAAAGAAATGCAATGAGGAGGCATTCCAGAAGGGCAGAGTGTATTTAAAAACTCAGTTGGGTACATATGATGACCCTCAGAATCTGCTGTGTCAATGCTGTAGCAAACGTGCTCTTCTCCTGGAAAGATCTCGGTCATGTACTCATTAACTGTGTCAACTTCAGAGTTAGTTGGGCACAATATGACACGTTCACATAGCCAAGTTGGACAGGAAATGTTGGCCTGCATGTCTTCATACACCCAATTTACAATGTCTTTTAGATTGTCACCAGGAATTGTCAGTGTGTCATTGAGTTTAATTGCAAATTCACCTTCCTCTGGAACTATTGGAATTTTTGCCTCGCCAAGGTCTAAGAGAAATTTGGCAAAGTCTTCTTGAGCTTGTTGATGTTCTGTAGCTTGAGAGATCCTCATGTTTATTGTTAGACTGAGAGTTTCGACATTTTTCCATAGGTATGAGCTCTTGCAACATCGTCCTATTATCTCGGTTCGGCTACCTTGTGGCACAACGGTCAGGAATTGCCTCCAGTCGACACCAAAGACCATTGTGATGCCACCAAATGGTTTGTCTGATCTACGAAGCCATTGAAATGTACGATCTGCTGCTTCTAATGCACGGCGATCCAACATTGCCACTTCATCCACAACCATGAGGTGTGCCATCCTAATGAGTGTGGCTGTGCTGTCATGTTCACTGATAGCGCAAGTGGATTCATCAGTGAGAATGAGAGGACATTTTGTTTTACTGTGAAAGGTGGTACCTTTTGGCAGTAGGGTTGCTGCGATGCAACTCGCAGCTGTTGCAAGAGCCACTTTGCCTTCTGCGCGGACTTTGTTCAGGATGTGGCACAACACAAAGGTTTTTCCTGTCCCACTACTTGCATTAAGAGCGATCATCTTTCCAAGTCCGTGTTCCACGCTCTCCATCACAGTTTTGACAACAGTTTTCTGCTCGTGATTAAGTGTGTTTTCTGTTTGAGTAATTTGAGCTTGAAGTTCCTCCATGTTGTGCTCTGTCTCGTGCTGGATGATGCGGGGAGTCTGATTATGATCATGAAGGATAGGCTCAGGGAGTCCAAAGTTTCCACTTAGTGTGAAGCCGTGTCTTTCAATGCAGTCCTTGAGGTCGAGTAGCACTTGATTCAGAATGTACTCATTTGGCTCATTCATTGCAGCCCTGTGCATGAAGTCTTCACTAAGAACACGTTTGTGCCTTTCCCAAAACTGCAAGTGCTCTCCTCTAAGCACAAACATGAGCATGGTGGCAAATACTTCACGTAGTGCTGGGCCAAAGGTCACACTTGCTGCTTCCTCCATAACAGAATCCACTTCCTGGTCATTGTCAACGATGCCATGTGCAATGCAGGCAGCAAGATAGGTGTCCATGACCACATCTCCAACTTTACGGAGGTCTCTAAAGGAAGTAGGTCCTGGGACATGGTATAAAAGGATGCGGAGATAGAACAGTTCAGCAGTGTGTGCGTTGAAGGCAATCATTGGAATACGTCCAACGGTGTCAGCCTTGCGGTGATTGTGGGAACTTAGTCTTTTGTTTTGCAATTTAAATGTTTTACCATTGTATGTAAAGTGTTGAAATACATCTGGATACACAATGTGTCGCATGTGTGGATGTAGAGACATTGCTTTAAAAAAGGCAGTCAGTGTAGTTGCAGGTGTTCCTGCGTCCATTAAGTTGTGGGCAGCGCCTTCATCATTGAACGTGATGACCTGTTCATCCTCTAGGTGAATTGCCAGCATTTTTACTGATGGTGTTTTTTGTTGGACGGGGAATTCATAGATTTGCCAGTAGGCCTCAGATGCAGTGACGTAACGTCCTAACTCATAGCGCGTCACCTCATCGTGTCGCAGTTGCTCTCGGGCAGCAACATCTTCAGCAACATTCAACCTCACCAGACATTGATCTGGACCCTTCTCCAAGTATTTGCACAAATACTTGACACTGGAGACCGTAGAGACAATTTCAAGGTTAATGTGTGCATTGTATCGGAGCAGGAGGAATGGATTGTATGGCACAACCCACTCATTATTGACAGGCACATTTATGCCCCCTCTGATTGTCTTTAAGTTGGGAGAACCAGGTGCATCTTGAGCTCGTCTTCTGTACAGTGGGTAAGAGTTGTCTGAGAAACTTGTGTTATGTCTCAACTGTTTAGGGTAGTCTTTGGAACACTTTCTGTCAACCATGCATGGACTGTTACGATTCCATTGTCCACATGGGCCATGAATCATATGTGATGTGACAATGTGATGTAGTTGTGGATTAGTGTCCTTGTTTGGAATCTCTGCAGATATGACACAATCAATATCAGTGGAGGTCTTGGGTTTGTCATGTTGCACCATGGTGATGAGCATACGTATATAAGGAAGATGTCTTTTTTGAGTTTCTTTCACCATCACAAATGCATCCACATGTCCCAGTATGTCATGCTTCAGGAGGTCTGTGAGTAGAGCTTCCACCTTCATGTGGAATACCCTGGCAATGATGTCTGGTCTTTGATGGGGCCGCTGACCTTCAAAAAGCGATCTTTTAATCTCAGCCCAGTTGGGGTTGCAAGTGAAGGTGAGGAAGAAGTCCGGTTTGCCTTTGACTCTCACCAAGGCCATGGCGTCTTGAAATTCTTTGGCGTACCATCTTGGTGATCCAGAAATTGTGGGGGGCAGTATGGTTTGGCGTCCCGGGACGATCTCAGTGTCACTACTCAGGGCATCAACAATGACGTATTTTCCTGCCTTGATGGATTTCTGGTTTTGGCGAATCCAGTTGAGACGGTGTGATTCAATTTTGGCCATCATGTCGCATACATACTGTTGTGTGAGTTTTCCACCACGATGCAGCAAATTAAAGTGACGGTCAGTGTTGCGCACTTGAAGGTGGAACTGGTAAAAGTTTGTTGGGGTGACACCTATCAGTTCAGTGTGGTATCCTTGAGAGCCCTGTGGCAGAAGAAGCACATATGATAGCGGGTCATATGCTGGATGAATGGCATCAATTTTATGAAGGTGCCCTCCTCTGAGGTTAAGATTGACAGCCAGCTTTCCAAATTGCTCAGTAGGAGTTGTTCCTGGAGCAATGACTGCAACATCGCTGTCCAGTGACGGATGATTCACAGGGCCATGATGAAGGTGACGACGGCGAGAGTGAGCTGTTAGGACAATTCTCAGATCATCAGCTGTGTCATTTTGGTTCATGTACTCAATTGCTGACTTGAACTGTTGCACATATGGGTTGTACTTGCGAATGGCCTTTAGTGCTTTAAACAAGAATTCTTTATTCAGACCATTGTTTGAGGCATGAGTACGGCGTAATTTCATTTCACGGGAAGGTTCATGGTAGTAGAGCTGAAGAAAATTGGGCCATTGACCCTGTTCAGGAAGGGGGCAGACAATGAAATGATGAACTTTTCCTTGTATTCGTACACCTGGGTTAAAACCAGGCATAGCAATCTCTTTTATGCCAATGCTTGCCATTGCCAATGCATTGTTGTATTGTTTAGCTTGTTTAACAAAGTCTTGATTCATGAAAAGGTTCTTGATGGCAATTGGAGGCTGTGGTGGGATTGAGCCAGGTTTGAGATTAGTGGAATTGTATGTGAGGTCTATTTTTCCAGACATGCAACAGAATCCTTTCCTCTCCTCTTTCCATACATAGGCACTGCAGTGTACGCATGTAGGACACTCAAACAGTGAGGTGATACTCAGTGTGTGTGTGAAATCACCATAAAGCTCCTCTTTGAAAAAGTCTGTGTCATCACACCAAGCAAGGCGATAACGCTGTTCTTCAACCATTTGAGTAGCACGACGTCTTGCCCTGCACGCAGCGTTGCTGGCCAGGCGATTACTCCGTTCTTCATCCGTTTCAGCTAAACGGCGTCTTGCCGACCGTGCAGCATTCCTGGCCAAGCGGGCATTTCGGACTTCAGGTGACTCAGCATCACGTGCCTGGCGCATTGCCTCACGTTTCCGCTCTGTCTCTGCACGTCGATTTTTTGGCATGATACAACCAAAAATGAATCCAGCTTCTGAGAGTGAATGTTTAGTGAATAAAGCTCACCATTGTTCCTGACGCAGGATTTCCCAGTGTTAAATCTTGGTTTCACTCCTCGCTTTCTGCTTAAAATTCTGTTAAAAAGTAAAAAAGAATAAGTACAAAATTATCCACATGAGTCTATAAGTTCAAAAGTATTTAATCTTGGAACGGTGCTGGGATGTGTAAGGGATAATATATTATTAGCAAGTTGCTGACAGGACGAACAGAACCATCAATGTTATGACACTTACTGTAGTAACTGATTGGTTAGAATACAGTATCTATTTGAGCTAATATTAGTTATTATTAATTGTTATGCTTTGCTGTTAATTAAAACATTTGTTAAAATAATAAAGAATATTTCAAGAATAGCAATAACAATAATGCAGTAGTACAATTACAATAATTGTGAAATGCAATGTATGGTCTCAAGCCATGTTGTCAATAAAACCTGAGCACATCCGAACGTTTTCTGACGTTTGTAACAAACAAACACCGTGAAAACTGCTTGAGAATTGAGAGATTTATGACAACTTTAATTGTGTAAGCACATCATTCCTCTTTCGCTCTAGTGGGCTGCAGCAGTCGATGCGGTGTCTACGTATATAATGTCTATGACCTTTCTTAACTGCCGGTAGAATACATGGATATTATATACATAGACGCCGCATCGACAATGGAGGGACACGTCAACACAGTCGTCATCTTGGACGAGTGGTGGTGGAGGTGGAGGCAGCGATACATGGACTTTACGACAGAAATAGGTATTTCTCAATCTCTAAGTATAATTATTTGTTGAATTTTGAACCGATTTCCAAACTGTTGAATTTTTTAAAAACTGTAGCTATGATACAAGGTGCTTGGATATTTAAAATACTGGTTTTACCACTCAACACTTAATCTCCACGCCCACATCCTTGAATATTTCAGTTCTTTGGCTACAATAAATAATGACGATGACATAGTCATCAATAGTGAAAGTAATAATAGTAATGGTTAAATCAATAAAATACAAGAATCCAGTAACAATAATCAAATGCAATGTATAGCAATATATTTATTTATCATGTCAAACAAACCCTGTGAAAATTGCTTGAGAATTGAATGATTTATGACAACTTACATTGTGTAAGCACACCATTCTTCAATAAATGTAACCATGTATCATATTCTCATATTATTGTTTGATTATTTGTTATTAATATTTTATATTATAGTTACTGGTATTACCATTGTATTATTGTGATTATTTTTTATTGCTAAATTAGTATTATATTCTAATATTATCTTATTATTAATACATGTTTATTATTAATATTATTGTTGACGTTTTAAAGAAACTAAAAAGTTTGGAAATCGGTTCAAAATTTAACGACTAATTCATTGCTGCCTCCACCACCACCGATCCAAGATGGCGGCGCTGTTGACGTGTCACTCCAGTCGATGCGACGTCTATGTATTATAATGTCTATGGTAAAATAACCCAACCATGAAAGTTTCCAACGATAGACAATGGGCATGCGCAGTTCGCCAGGTTGAAGAAAGGTAAGAATCTTTTCTTCCATTTTTATGGTAAGAATTAGGGTTTAACTTAGTATAAAAATGTATGGTAACAAAATGGTGTACGTATACTTGTAAATATTTACTGCGCTATTAGTGCGCATGAGCCTGAAGGAGGCTTTCACATGTAGAAAAAAGGAGCAAGACTACACAAAGAAAATGTCCAAAGTGCACTTCCTTCAAATTTGTAAAGTAAAATAATATAATTGCTTAATAAAAAATAATCATATGGTCCTGGGTAATGAATGGTATACCTCATAAATGTACTTTTTGAAAGTGAGAACTCAAACTGTAATACCTGCCTGGTCCACATCCCTGGTGTCATAAAATGGGTAGTTTATATACATGTACAGTACATGTCTGTGATATGGAATTGTTAATCATGAACATTAAGATTAAACCAAGTAACTTTCCTTGTATTTTTTTAAACTCTACTTGGCAGTAAAACTATTCTGATTCTGATGTGGGAAACAAACAATGTTTCATTGTTACAACAGAGCAAGGCAAAAGATTATGCTGCCCTTTATTGCGACTCCTCGTTTATTAAAAGCACAAATACTCATTGAAACTTGTTCGTTAAAAGCCAGTTAAAGTGAGAGACTGCAGTCTGAGTGTTGCACTTGCAATACATTGAGTATCAGGCAGATTAGGCCTACCTTTTTTGTACAAACAGCGCCGTGTTTACATTTATACTCCCGCTGGTCGCGCATGCACCGCCATTAAAAGAGAACAACACAAACTATGTTCATGTTTACACGAACTTTGCAGGCATTTCCGGAGATTCTCCCTGTGGCTACAAAGCGCTTGACTGATCCTGCGTGTGGTGCTCCGCTGGCGGACAGCGGAGCAAAACCGGATCGGAGCCGCACCACGTGTTTTATTTGTTTGTTGAACTATGTAAGGGTTAAAATCTCAGTAAGGAGGGTAAACTCAGACCGTGACACCGAGTAAGAGCCTCACGCGCTTTTGTTTTCCTTACGTGGTGAAAATATTAACGTTTATGATACTGTGTTCGCGGATAAACATGCATGTTTACACGGAACGGTTTCAGCTTTAGAAAACTGTAACACACAATACAATGGCTGGTTACATGGAGCTGGTTCATCTTCAACAAACAACACTGATATGTTATCATATACAGATATGAAGTGACAATAACAAACTTACCACATTCCCTGCTGCTTGATTCAAGTCGATTCCAACAGATGAGCTGCAGTTAATGTCGAAACAGCTGGGCTACTTCTTATTATGTAGTCTTGTATTACGTCATCACGCTCGGCCCAAGTCCCCGGATGAGAACTTGCTCCGCCTTTTTTTTTTTTTTTTCCTTTTACCGAGCATGCGTTAGAGGAGACTCCGCCTGCTATATTTCCCAGCATGCACTTCGAACATAAACGCATGATTTCTTTATTATTATTACCATTTTGTAAATTAGTTTTTTTTCCCTTTTCTCCTTCACTTATTATTATTATTTTAAAATGATTATCATTAATCATTAAATTAATAAATGTATCGATCTACTTCATCCCTTTACTAATAATAGCCAACTATTATTATATTTCTTTTTTATTATTTTGTTATTACTACTATTTCGTAAATACGTTTTTCCTTTTCCCTTTATTTATTATCATTATCTATGTGGCAAAGGGTAGCCACAACAGCCATACCTGTCCGATCCATTGTAAATGATCCTTTATATTTGTTTAGATAAATTGTCTGTATTACCTATTGCCTGGTTGCTTCTTAGGATTTTTGTCATAGGTGTTTTTGGCCATCCAATTACTCATGACCAGATTACCTATTTATAGGGACTGTCAATATATTAAACCAGAACTACCGCGATCAAAAACCAACAGCCGTAATATTTCAAACAATAATTTTAAATTCAAAAAATAATTTTAAATATCCATGAAATATATTATCTTAAATAACTTTTAGCAGTACAAAAACGTTCCCCAATTTACGCCTATCTAAAATTCTAAATTACAGTTTTTATAGAATCTCAAATTCAAATAACATTACAACAGCAGAGTCACAATTGTAATTAATTATCAACTCTGCCCAGGAGCTTCTAGCTGTGGGCAGATGTGCTAACTACAACACTGTGCTTACCGTAAAGACACTTAAAAAAAAAAAATGCTTCCTCTTCTGACTTCACATTATGATGCAATCGCTCATCACTTCCTATTTCAGGCTGCCAAAAATATCCCAAAACATTCATGTCAAATATTCATCAAACAAGAGTAAAGCTTCTCTCTGCCACCCAAACAATTAAGAATACAAAGACATTATTATGAACAACTATTTAGTATGACTGTAAAAGAGGAAGAACATTTGGCAACCCACTGTATGTTTCTGTGTAAAGCCTAATTATATTAATAATTGTACATTTTCCTGAACCTGTGGCTCAGAGCTACATTGGCCCTGTGCTGATCTCTGTTAACCCTTTCAAACAGATGCCCTACTTCACTGACAGGGAGATCGAGCTCTACCAAGGAGCTGTGAGCGTATTCTTCTTCGCACACACATACTACTCTGTGTTTGTGCTCGCTCATCTCAAGTTGACTTTTGGGTCCTTTCTACAGGCTCAGTATGAGAACCCTCCGCACATCTACGCCCTGACAGATAACATGTACAGAAACATGATGATCGATTTGGAGAACCAGTGTGTCATTATCAGGTATTCACAACCACTGACTTTCAACAGAAATACACTGAATGTGTTATTACCGTACATTAAATATGACTGAAAGTACATTTGACTGTGTGTTTAACAGTGTTTCACTGTGTTGTGCTCTAGTGGCGAGAGTGGTGCAGGAAAAACTGTAGCAGCTAAATACATCATGGGTTACATCTCTAAAGTATCTGGAGGAGGACCCAAAGTGCAGGTAGGCACAAACACTAAAATCCTCTCAGATTGTAGAGTTAGTGTGTACCTGGAACTGGGCAATATATCAAGATATATCGAGTTTTCTCTTTTGGGGATATAAAAAATTACAATATCAATATATGTATTATAGCTTATTTTGTTTTAAAATACTTGTTTTAGGAGTCGCTGCTTTCACTACTGCTCAGAACAACATAAAAAAGCACAGTTTGATGGATTGCTGAGTGCATCCTAACTCAAACCTTCTCCTAAACAAGCCACACTACAGAATTCACTCACACATGCTGTCCCTTATAAAAGAAAAAGACTGAAGTGGAACAATTTGTGCAGCTGTTAGTTAGTAAATGACCCTGTGTGGCATTTAGATCATCAAATTTACCCCAGAATTGTTGTTCTGGTAAGATATATTGAGATTTATTTTGAGAAAAAATATTGAGTTATGAGTTTTGGTCCATATCGCCCAACCCTATATGTACCACTGTTAAAGTGTGTATGTGTGTGTGTACAGTGTAAGTCCCACATTGCATCTGCTGTGTGTTTTGTAGCATGTTAAAGACATCATTCTGCAGTCCAATCCTCTGCTGGAAGCCTTTGGAAACGCCAAGACCGTCCGCAACAACAACTCCAGTCGCTTTGTGAGTGAATGGTTGAGCTGCAGATGGAGATCCATTACCACAGATTTATTTAGGTCACCAACCTAAATTTAAGATAGCAAAGTGAAACAATAGACCAGAGATTGTTCAGCTGTGACACCTGATACAATTCTAGGCTTAGATTTCGTAAAGTTTGCGTTTCCACATTATCAATATAACAAATGGATTTTGTATTTTTACCACATTTTAGCATAGAGAGGGTTAAGTCTCAATTTAAATCCATGCTAGGGTCCTTTGGTGAAGACTTTATTTCATTTTCAGTTTTAACTTTCTCAGTTCAGAGACATGTTTTGACATTGTTCAACGCTGTATATAGCAGTAGTACTACTGTGTTTTTCACAGCAGATCTTCAGTCGTCTGTGAAGTCTTTTGTCCACGTATGAATAGTTGTGGTTTTGATTGAGCTACACTATAAAGGCTGCTTTTATGCTTTAATTTATGCTGCTTATACCTCTCGTGCAGTGTGGATTTGATTTCTAACATTAAAAAGCAGAAAGAAGAATGTGGTATAAGGTAAAGCACGTCAGTGACCGCATCACTCGCTTCTCCTCAGCACGTCACTGTTTGTTGTGCCTGCAGGCAGCTCTCAGCGAAAACTTAGCTTGTACTTTCTGCTCTTAACAACATGCTAAAACCAGATTTTTCCACAATTTGCCATGAATGCCAAAATTATGGTAGCACATTAGGGCCAGTTTTGATGGAGAAAATCATTTTGGGCAAATTGAGAATAAAGTCGAAATGTTGAGATTAAAGTTGAAATAAAATGTTGACATTAAAGTCAAAATTTTGAAATATTAACTAAAAATACAATATTGTGATGAAACTCGAAGGTTTGCTCATAAAATTATCAGGATGGCATTGCTTAAAACTGTTTACAAAATTTGTTAAGCTTTGTATGAAAACTAATGTGTGAAAAATTAGATGAGTTAAAGTCATTTAATCTTAATTTTGTACCTATAAAAATACAAGCACAATGCACAATGCCATGTTTATTGAAGTGTACGCCGTCATAACCATGATGGGGATGTTTTTCAAGGTTGACTAAAATGTTTCGTCAGAGTATGCAATTGGTGCATGTGACCCAGATGGGCAAGGATTGTTGACATTTAGGATTTGCTGAATCAAGGATTTTTTTTTACTTTTGAGGACAAGATAGCTGACTCTGAGGATCGTCTGTCGAAAAAAGATCGAAAAAAGCAACATTGATAGTAAAGCTAGATTTTCGAGTGTGAAAAGCACAGTATGAGTTCTCACAGGTCCATGATTATTTTTATTAAGATATTATTTTACAAATTTGAAGGAAGTGCACAAGATGGACAGGCCAATAAGTGAAACAGCACTGTTTAGCTGATTGATTTTTTAGCTTGTGTGCAGCATTAGCTTTAGCAACTAACTCATCATTTCTACTTTAGAGGCCAAATGCGGAAGTACTGAACCAGAGCGAGAATGTGAAAAGGCTTGTAAAAATTCCTCTCCCCCTCCCCTGCTGAGTCCTCCAGCAATGGTCACATTTCTTCATTTACAAATGAAAGGATGCTGATTGTTGGTGTCAGTTTCAGCTGAGGGTCTTTTGATCCATTGCCGGGACTTATAGGAGGTCTGGAAAATCCTGGGACTTCTAGTGTTAAAGCAGATGGGCTGTGTCTGAATAAGAATAGAGTGAAACTTTTCCAATCCAACCTGTTCTACTTCCCAAATGGCTCTGTGAGTGCTGATGAAGACAAAGGAGAACATGCAGCAAGTATCACGTGAGAAGTGATATTTCATTGTTCCTTTGTGTTTCTCCGGGGGTTGCTGCATCAATACCCTGATTTACATGATAAGCCAAAGGGCAGTTGTGAACATCAGCCAACTGCTAACATGCTGGGCTTCGGGGGTGAAAAACCCAAGAAGTTACCTGTACTTCCTAGAGCCTGGAAACTGGCAGCATGGAGAACAGCATGCTTTTCTCAGCCCAGAATTCTCCCAGCTTCCTACCGCCTGTGTGTGTGTAGGTGCTGGTTGGTTGTAAGATTTTACTTGTGACCAACTTAGAATAAAAGATAATTGCAAATACTCCTGTCATCTACTCGTTTACCAACTGCTTGTTTGTTTTTTGACCTGCAACAGGGTAAATACTTTGAGATCCAGTTTAGCCGAGGAGGAGAACCCGACGGGGGCAAAATCTCAAACTTCCTGCTGGAGAAGTCAAGGGTGGTTAGTCAGAATGAAAATGAGAGGAACTTTCACATTTACTATCAGGTCAGAGGTCAAAGGACAAATCAAACCACTGCTGCTAGTCACGTGATCCTTTCCTAACTAAGTAAGTAATGTGTGTCCCAGCTGATAGAGGGCGCCAATGATCAGCAGAAGGAGGGCCTGGGAATCATGACTCCTGAGTATTACTACTACCTCAACCAGTCTGGGACCTACAAGGTGGATGGAACCAATGACAGCAAAGACTTTATGGAGACAATGGTATGATGGGTTCTATAATAAAGTAGAAATACCTTATCTTAAATGGGTAAAAGGGTCTCAAAAAACGAATGTTCTGATTGATGTATTAATAATCATGATACTATTTACAATATTTTATATGCGCCTTTTTTGCAATAAAAAATAAATTTTAAAAAATTTACCTATTTACTTTTATTTTTAAAATAGACAAGGTTTACTAAGTGTTGTGCAACTAACTACGAATTCCTGGTAACACAAAAGTCAGATGGCGTTAACAATCTTTTAACAGTGTTTGAACACAAAGCCCATCACTCACCCTGTGGCCTCTAGAGTCATCTGCTCAGGTTGAGTGCTTGTGTGATTGTTGTGGGCTCAATCATCTGAGGAATATTTGAAGGCTAGCAATGCTAACCTTTGAGACTTGGGACTTGAACCCATGTCAAAACCTTTGTGAGTAAATTGTGTTGTGTAGCCGGTGGGAGGATTCTGCAGAGTGAAATATACAGAATATACATCCTAACCCTGTGTTTTCCAGATTTTTATTATATTTTCCACAAATCAACATGAACTGTGGTGTACACAGGGCCAGGGCTTTACAGTTTTTAGTTTTCTTCAATATACAAGAAAAAATACTGGTGTCTTTGTAAATCTAATCCATTTGTTCCATTTTCTATCAAAAATCCTCCTTTTATACTCTCAAACAGTAAGTCAATTTTTTAAACACATTGTGAATAGTTTGCACATTTATTGATTCAATGTGACATTTACAATAGGTAAATTAATTTTAATTAATTCATTGGTTTAAAAGGTGAATTTTAGTGGTCCAGAATCCATCTGAATAGAGTTTGATTCTCTAACAATATCAATAACTTCAAAGTATTTGTGCTTGGGATTGCTTGTATTTGCGCAGTCTTTATTTGTTGAATAATTCTTGTAAAAAGCTGTTATGCCCTTTCATCGTCCATGTTTTTTTGGGGTTTTTTTACCCAGGAGGCCATGCAGGTAATCGGGATCCCAGATGACGTCCAGGCTCAGGTGCATCAGATCATCGCGGGCATCCTCCACATGGGAAACATCAGCTTCATTGAGGCAGGCAACTACGGGCAGGTGGAAAGCACAGACTGTAAGTGACATACACGCACACACATGAGTACACACACATTCTTTCCCCATGGGATATAATTAAATACTAGCTCCTGGTGACACAAGCAGTCCCTTGACAAAAGCTAGGCTAATTGTTAAAGTCAGTACATTGCAGCTCTGCCTTATTTATTCTCTCCTGTGTGTTTTGGGAATTCTTTCTCGATGGGTAATTGTCCTTTACATTTGAAAAGACGAATTTGCCAACTCAGTGATGTAGTAATAATCAGTTTACCTTGTGAAGCAGTCGTTTGGATCTACATTAACAGATATAAAAACAAACAGTTTATAGTAAGTGACAACTTGGACAACTGTAAATTTCACATCCATCATCCATTCATTTTCTTCCGCTTATCCATTGCCGGAACGCGGGGGCAGCATCCTTAGTAGGGAGGCCCAGACTTCCCTCTCCCTGGCCACTTTATCCAGCTCTTTCGGGGGATGCCGAGACATTCCCAGGCCAGCCGAGAGACAGTATACAAAATCCAATATAATATTATTTAACATTGGTTGTGTACTGACCTCCTTACTGTGAAAGTCATGGATTGCTTCAGTATTATCATCTGCAGCTGCTCTAGTGTAATAATCCAGTGTAATGATCCAAGCCTACCACAGTGTGATTGTCTGTGACTGCTTTAAATGTTAATGATCTGAAATGTTGCGCTTCAATCATCTGAAACTACTTTAGCACTTTATCCTAAGCTGCCTGAGATACATAGCATGTTTTGAATGGTGGTATGGAGCTGTGACATTAAAATGTGCAGAGCATCATCCTCAGGTTGATGGTTTAATGTTGGATCACGTCCGATGTTGTAACATGTTGTGTGCAGTAGAAACAAAGTGTGTTTTAATTGCACACTGTAACAAATAGAAAAAGGTTGTCTCAAAATGCACTTTTCTTTGCTCTAGTGCTCGCCTTCCCTGCTTATCTCCTGGGCATCGATCCTAGTCGCCTACAGGACAAACTAACCAGCCGGAAGATGGATTCAAAGTGGGGTGGGAAGTCCGAGTCCATTAATGTGACCCTGAACCAGGAGCAGGCCACTTACACACGCGACGCCCTGGCCAAAGCGCTCTACGCTCGCCTGTTTGACTATCTGGTGGAGGTAGTCATGCTTTGAGATGCCGTTATTGACAATGAGAACAATGGTCGGATGTAATGAAACCTTATATCTCACATCTGTGCAGGCCATTAACAAAGCCATTCAAAAACCACACGAAGAGTTCAGCATTGGCGTACTTGACATTTATGGCTTTGAGATATTCAAGGTTTGCTCTCTCACATCTAACAGATACGTCGCATGCTTCATTGTGGAAATAATCTGACATCTATTGACTTTGCAGAGAAATGGTTTTGAGCAGTTTTGCATCAACTTTGTCAATGAGAAACTTCAACAGATCTTTATTGAGCTCACTTTGAAGGCTGAACAGGTAACTGTGAAAAATATTGATCCTTGTTTAACCTTTGATTTCAGGTCTTTGAATTAAGCAAAACAATATAAGCGCTGTTCAATCTCTCATTATCTTGTTTTGAATTTAATTTAGATTTACGATTCGTCTGAAGTATTTATTTGTCTTTTTTACTCAGGAAGAATATGTTCAGGAAGGCATCCAGTGGACACCCATTGAATTCTTCAACAACAAAATTGTTTGTGATCTTATTGAAAACAAATTGGTAAGCTTAAAACTGCTTTGACTTGGAGAACATGTTAGGATCTCAATAGATGTTGAATGATCATTACTTTAAAGATGACAAATACATTGCATTCCCTTTGTTATAGTATGATATAGCTAGTTAGGAGAGTGTTTTTTTTTCTTCTCCTTGCAGAACCCTCCGGGTGTAATGAGTGTGTTGGATGACGTTTGTGCAACCATGCATGCCAAAGGAGAGGGTGCAGATGGTACATTGCTGCAGAAACTGCAGGCCTCTGTGGGAACGCATGAACATTTCAACAGCTGGAACTCTGGTTTTGTCATACACCACTATGCTGGGAAGGTAGTAGCATTAGAAAGATCACAGATGTTTGAGTGAATATCTTTATCCATCCGGTGCTGGAGTTTAGAAAGACGTATGTTCACTCCTTAATCTAAAAATGTGGCAATCCATCCAGGATGGACCCTCAAGATATGCTGTAGAGCACGTGTCAAACTCTAGGCTTGGGAGCCAAATTCAGCTCTTCAAAGCATCCAAATTGGCCCGCAAATGATAGCGAATACATGAATCATTGTCTAAATTACCCAATAATTCAGTTGGAGATACATCAGTCCCTCCAAAGTCACAAATTCAATGAAACTCTACAATATTTGCAAGGGATCCAAAGACTGCAGTCATTTTAATCACAAATTAAGGAAGAACTCAACATTTTCCAAACTCCTGAAATGTTTCCCAAACAATCCCACAAGTTACCCCAAAATAATTGCACAAACACTGGTCACAAAATCAAAATATGTAGGAGTGAATATGCTGCAGGGACTGCTATGTGTTGCTTGGTTATTGCAGATGCAAACAGCCACAGTAATGTTGAAATAGCTTTTTTTTTCCTAAAATCTGCAGCCCCTGGACTAAAATAAATTAATTGACACCAATGCTGTAGAGCCTCGTGTCCAAGCAAGATACAGTAAGCAGGTATAGAAGAACGATAATGGTCATTTTTGGATGTCTGGTTTCAGGTGTCATACGATATTAATGGTTTTTGTGAGAGAAATCGAGACGTGCTCTTCCCTGACCTGATCGAGCTCATGCAGAGCAGTGAATAGTAGGCTTTGTTTTTTATTAACACTGATGATTTAACCTCTGCCATGTGTAGTAAGAAAATTGTATTTAACCTAAGGTTTTGAATTCTCCTCTCACAGTGACTTCATCCGTAGCTTATTCCCTGAAAACTTGAACACAGATAAGAAAGGACGTCCGACCACAGCAGGATCAAAAATCAAGGTGGGTGTTTGTCAGTTTTCATTAAAATTTTTATCCTAAAGATGTTTTATTTTACAGTAACATATGCTGTTCACACACATACTGATGTCTTCAATAGAAACAAGCCAACGATCTGGTGAACACCCTAATGAAATGCACTCCTCACTACATCCGCTGCATCAAACCCAATGAGACCAAACGGCCCAAAGACTGGGAGGAGAGCAGGTCAGTCTGATCACTGACATAACAGGTGGTAATATATGTAGAGTAAATTTGTTTTGTTTTTTTTAATAAAGAAGATGTCATATCTGTCTTTTTAGGGTCAGACATCAGGCGGAATACCTGGGACTGCGGGAAAACATACGAGTGCGGAGGGCGGGCTTTGCGTACCGCAGGGTCTTTAATAAGTTTCTGATGAGGTAAACATTCACAACAAATGGCTCTTAAGTATTCTCACTCATTTGATCAAAACTCGCACAAGATATCAAGTGTTGTGTGTTTTTACCTGTGCATGTGTGTGTGTATCCAGGTATGCCATCCTGACAGCTGAAACATGGCCAACCTGGAGAGGTCCTGAACAGCAGGGGGTCCTTCATCTGCTCCGCTCTGTTAACATGGATAACGATCAGTACCAGCTTGGACGCACAAAAGTCTTTGTCAAGAACCCAGAATCGGTAGTTACTATTTGTTCTCTTAGGGGTTTCTTCTTTTTTATGTAATTTGCGCTCCAGAAGCTTGATCCCTGGTCAGAAATAGTAGGTGTAGTATATGGAGGAGGCATTTTTCCTCTTAAAGATTTGAGGAAGTCTCACACCCTCTATGACACTCACACGTTCATACCAGTGGGCGCACACTGTAGCTGTTCCCGCTCAACGTTCTTGAAGCCAAAATATGGCGCTTAGGGGCTGTTCCATCTTGTAATTTTGGAACCAGAGTCTGCGCAGCAGGGTCCAGCTGGAGGACCCCTAGTACCACACCACGCCCATTTAGCGTACTGCACTGATGACTTACGCAGCTCAGCTACGCCAAGAACATAAGTATTTTTCCTACTGGAAATTCTACTAACGACTTTATCATCTTTCTTCAGTTGTTTCTCCTGGAAGAGATGAGGGAGAGGAAGTTTGACACGTTTGCTCGGATCATTCAGAAAGCCTATAGACGATACATAGCCAGGAAGAAATACGAGCAAATGAGGGAAGAGGGTGAGTGCCATAAACAAACAAACAAGCTTTTTCCCCACCAAATTCCTACTGTTACTAAAGTGTTTGTTCTCTTTATGGCTTTCTGTAGCCTCGGATATCTTGTACAACTCCAAAGAGAGAAGGAGGAACAGCATCAACAGGAACTTTGTCGGGGACTACCTCGGCCTGGAGCAGAGACCAGAGCTGCGACAATTCCTGGCTAAAAGAGAGCGTGTGGACTTTGCTGATTCTGTCACTAAGTTTGACCGCAGGTTTAAGGTGGGGTTTTACATTTAGAGATAAGAGATAACACTGCCCAAACCCCTTGAATAAGAAAATGTAAATAATATTTTTCATTCTAGTCCATCAAGAGAGATTTGATCTTGACCCCTAAAGGCATTTATCTGATTGGTCGAGAGAAGATAAAGAAAGGACCTGAGAAAGGACAAATTAAGGAGGTGCTAAAACGAAGACTTGAGTTTGGGAGCATTAGTGGAGTCTCTCTCAGGTAGGTCTGTTTAAAAGACATTAAATGTTTATTTTTATTGAGTGGTCTAAATAAAAGAACAAAAATGACATACCATTATCCAAGCTCACATAAAGGCCAGAGAATACTCTGATGCACCTAAAGATATTGGCACTTTTTTGATATTGAAGATTTATAGATTTTCTAAGACCTATGCCTTACTAAACTAATTAGGGCCATGTGCAATGCACTATAGCACTTCAAAATATTTTTTTCTTTAACTTTAAATAAGTTATTTCATTTTTAAAAGATAATGAAACTCAGTAAAAAGTAAATTTATAATAACTTAATGCTGCTATCTAGAGTTTCTGAGAGAACGTCTCGATGTCCCGCCCTCAACAGCTCCACTTCCTCCCCTGCCTCTGCCAATTTACTAGAAGCTATGCCTCTAAGTTTGTGCACGTGCATAACTACAAAAACTACACATTTATTGTTAGAGTGCAATAACTTTTGATTAAAACATGTTTATTACCTGTCCATGAGAAATGTCGCCAAATCCTGGTCTGTTCAGAATCTTTTTAAAAGCAGCAAGTCCCTCCACCTTTGAAAAGCAGCTCCGAGATAAATTCTGTTGCGGTCACGAAGACGTTTATCCACAAGCTTTATACCCAAACTTTTCTTTTCTTTTTTAGAAGAAGCTTAATTCTTTGGCAATTGTGTAATGGGTAACTAGAGTTTTGTAGCGCTCCTCCATGATGCTATGCTGCTCAGAGTGATACCAGTTTGCTGTTGTGACGGTGCACGCGCATTCACTTTGATTGACAGTGGCCCGCTCCAGGAAGTCAAAGCCTGTTGGCTGGGCGAAGTCGGCGCTTTCTTGCATTTGTATAGGGGTCTATGGATGAAGGCGGGACTTATATACATGAATGTATATGAAAAACCACCGGCAGTAGACCATAGTAAAAGACTAGTTGGCTATTTTTTTGCATTTCAAAAGAATTATATGTAAACAAAGATTTATCAGCAACTCTGGATATCAGCTTTAAATCCATATTTATAAATGTATACAATGAATTCCATTTATGTAATTATAATTGATCCCAAATTGTAGTTTTTTTTCTGGATCTGTATGCACTCCTTTAATTGACCAACTCTGAGTATGTGGAAGTGAACTACTTTTCTCTCCCCTGTCCTTGGTCCTCTGTCCTCCCCATCCTTTCCTTCACCCTGTCCTCTACCCTGTCTATTCCCTAGATAGTGTAGTTGTTCTGATCCCAGTGTTCTATTTAAATCTAAAGTTACTGTATTTTATGGTCCCTCTGTTCCTTGTCTTGTATGTAATCCTGTTGTATATTGTTTTGTGACTTGCCTTGTTTTATTGTTTTATTGTTAAGTGTGAATTTTTTACATCCGCCTGTCTATGGACAACAGATGGAAATTAGCCTATGGCTAAAATCTGACCTATCTACATTTGTTGTATGTTCATAGATATTTACTGTCCCTACTCAAATAAATAAATAATAATTAATAAGTAATAACCAATATTTTGTTTAAATAAATAATCAGTAATGACCAACTTTCTGTCATTACTGAGAAAATGAGTCTCTTCACTAGATTGATGGCCTGACCTGAAGAAAACTCACATTTGGCTAAAGATTTGACAGCCTGGGTAAAACTCAGGGTTACAAAAGCTGAGTTGTGCTAAAGAACTGTAGTGTCTTTGTGTCTATGCCTTTGAATCTGCCATATGACTCCATGTGAATTGAATGGATACAGAGGAGTGGATAAATAAAACAGCATGTATTATATCAACTTAGTAATGACTTAAATATTTTTTTTTCTTCAGCACAAGACAGGATGATTTCTTCATTCTGCATGAAGGCCAGTATGACAGCTTGCTAGAGTCCAACTTTAAGACCGAGTTCCTCAGTTTGCTCTCCAAACGATACGAAGACGTGACCAAGAGAAAGTTGACGATCTCCTTCTCTGACAAGTACAACAACCTCAAGAGTTTACTTGAATAAGTCCTATCATACACACACCATTTGTTGTTTTTTAGGCTCGAGTTCAGAGTGAAGAAAGAGGGCTGGGGTGGAGGAGGCTCCAGAGCGGTGGTCTTCCAGAGGGGTGAAGGAGATGTATCCCAGCTTAAACCCGGGGGGAAATCCTTGACCATCACTATCGGAGATGGTCTACCCAAGTCATCAAGTAGGTTAAGAACTGATATAATAATGAAGGATGGATATTACCATTGATGGCTTTTAGATCTGGATGTAGTCACATTCTTAAATTGTTTCATTAGAGCCAACAAGGAAGTCTACTCAACAGCAACATGGACGAGGAAGAGATCATATGACAAGCAAAGGTACACAATCGACTCCTTTGCTTTCTTTTAAGTGAGGTCCACTTGATGCAAATAACAAGATCGATAGAGTTCAGTCAGGTTGAGCGGAGAAAGGCTAAGTCTAGATAAGGCGGTGTTTTTTACATGTCATTGTTTTCCTCTCTTTAGCTCATCAGAATGGAGCGCCCAAGTTTTCCAAAGCTTCTCCCAACAAGCAGTCGAACGTCACATATTCTACTCCACACAAACAGGGCCGACCACCCACCACAGCTCTGCCAAGACTAGATACCCAAAGGAACCCTCGTGCATCAGTTAACCGCCAGCAGAACCAGGGGAACCAGGGAAATATGGACTTCTTGAATGTACCTGAAGAAGGCATGTCTGGGTAAGGCAAAGTTCATGTTGGAGAGAGAGAGAGAGAGAGAGAGAGAGAGAGAGGAGTGGGTGGAGCGGATTACTCACTTAAGCTCAGTTCATACTCTCTGAATGGGTAGTTGGGATTGTCAAGGTGAGGCCCGAAGAAAAGACCGATTGAGTGAAACCTGCTAATGCAACACTAAAACCTGGTCCACAAGGTGTCAGAAGACATGTTTAATGTGTCAGATGGTCTTTTAGCTTAGCAACAAGGTATACACCAACAAGTGATCAAAAAACTAAGTATGTATGTATGTATTTATAACTGCTCTGTGAAGTTTTCATGAGAGTCTTTTTTAACATGTTTTTTGTTCTGATTAACAACAGGCTGATAATAAATAAATCTGATGCTCTTCTAATTTATAATCTGTTTTTGGTGGACAGAAAACAGAGGAAAAGGAGCATCAGCCACCGACCTCCTCCCGTTCCCAAATCACAACCTCCACCATCAGGTCCGCGCTGCCGGGCATTGTATCAGTACATCGGCGTAGATACAGATGAAATCAGCTTTGAGGTCAACGATGTGTTCGAGCTCCTCAAAGAAGGTGTTTAAAAACACATTTGAATCTTATTACATGCTTTTCTGATTTTAAAGTAAATTTGAGACGTTACTAATGCATGTGTGATGCCTGTTTCTCTCTTCAGATCCATCCGGCTGGTGGACAGGAAGGATTCGTGGTAGAGAAGGTCTTTTTCCAGGTAACTACGTGGAGAAGATCTGAAGACGGAGTCAATCATTGTGGACGTTTCTGCCATTTGTTGAGAAATACTATGTGTGTAATTTGAGTTGTTCATGGTTACAAGGATGAATCCTAATCCATGATAGAAAAAGGACTAATTACAGGTGCACCTCTGTGATATTTGAGCCACGAATAACTTGTTTAGCAGTTTGCTGGTGTGAAAAGAGAACAGGAGATGTTGTCAAGGTCACAATTGTTACAACTCGTTACAAGAAGCTGCTTAGGTTTCATCTTTGTTGTTGTGTCAAACAATCCTGACCCTCGGAGCCACAAAGACCTTTTATTGTGGAGGCATCACCTTCAACGCATTCTCTGAATAACACCCCCAAAACAGTTCAATGCTGTGTCGACAGTTTTACTGACCTGATGATTTTATCCTCCAGGTGCTGCTTGATAGTCACAATCAAAGCATTGATTCTAGAATCATGTATTTACAGACATTTCAATAGCTCAACTTTAATGTTAGATTTGACCTGAACATACCTACTGAAATGAAATGATGAAATCAAAGCTTTTGAATGATTTGTTCTCTTCATTTTTCTTTTTTTGTTTATAGAATGTACACTCACGTTAACTTTCTGAGACTTCATTGCCAGTTTAAACAAAAATAAATGTTTTTTTTGTTTTTTCATTTTTGATCACATTTAAAGTTTTTCAAAATGATTAATGATTAGAATAGCTACAGTATATGTCAGAGATCCCCAACCTTTTTTGGGTCGTGACCCCATTTTGATATCACAAATGTCCAGCGACCCCAGAGACATTCTTGTTTTTGTTTCTAGAATTAGTTTTTGATCATGTTTATTAACGTGTGGTACAAACACAGTAGCAGGATTTGTGCACAAAGTGACAAGTGCATTTTTTTATTCTGCATTTAAGTTGAAATAGATTTATATTTGATCATGTTTCAGTATAGGATAGCGTTAATTGATATTTAATGTGTATTTGAAAAAGAATAATAATTCAAAAAAAATGTTAGAATATGCTTTTGTTTTGTTTTTCTCCAATTACTAGACTTTTCAGGTGGCTTCATTTTAATCCCATGGGATCTGGACCCCAAGGTTGAAAAACACTCCTATATGTGATCTTAGGTATTTGAATTCAAAACCCTGCATCCAATACTACAAAAATAATAACATGTTTATGTCAAGTAAAGCACCAAAGATGCAGCTTAATGTGACTCAACAATCATCCACAGGACCTTCTTTGAGGTTGGTGGCTTTATTTGGATTAATGTAAGCCTCAAAGATGGTGGAAATGTCACATTCTCAAAGAACAGACATGAGTCCGATGGATGGACAAATGGATGGATAACAAAGTCAGTACATCTGTAAATAATTATCCACAGACAAAAAATAATTTTGTAAAATCTTTCCACTGTTTTAAATATCCACACACCTACTGAACAGCGCCACCTATACTTCTGTCATTAAGCTTGTGACGTAGTGGGGGCAGATGGACCGGTTGAGCCACTTTCAAATGGGATTATGAGCAGCAACTTGTGTTGTTTAAACGGTGCTCTATTGCCCAGTTATCCCTAACTTCTTTACCTGGAAGCCATTCAATTGAGTAGTTTTACGGTTTTTTTCCCAGGATTTTTTTTAATGGATTTATTTTTTATTTTTTTATTAATTATATTGACTTCCTCTGTAGTACTTTATCATTTTAGTGAGAGTTGGCGTGTAAACAAACACTTAGCAATAATAATAATAAATAAAAAAAAAAACACGCATGTAAATCTGAAACGCGCGGAAACACCTCAAGGTGCGCGCCGGTGACGTCACAGCCCAGCCGTGCACCTGTTTGCACCAGAAGCGAACTGTGCGGCAGCAGCATGACAGGTGAGAGACGCTTTCGTCACATTTAACCTTTTTATTTTTAATATACTCTACTTTTTTAAATGACTTTTATTCTATCCATGTGAGGTGGATATTAATCCATGGTTATGTCTGCCATGAGTGAGTGTTTTGTGATAGAATCATGCTTTGTCCAGCCCAATCCATGCATTATGTCGAAGTATCCAATGCAGTGTCAGTGTCAGTATATGTATCCATACAGTCTGGTTGAAATGCCTAATATTTGTATGGAGAAATGTTTTTTTAAACAGAAAGCTGCACACACCACAAAAAATTATTTGAATTTAGAAAAAAGTGCAAAACTTTGATTCACTTTGAATACATGACGCAAATGAGTTGGTTTTGACGTGAGAAGAAATTATATTTTTTATGTTGAATATTTATTTGGTTTGCCATATTATAATATAGAAACCTGATGTGCTGGACCTGGGTTTGACCCCATGATGATGCTCTGCCCTGCTTATAAGCACATGTTTATACATATTTGTCCTCTGCCTTTTTTCTTTATTTCTTTACATATCTTTGCAGTGGAGCACTGGATTTATTCATTAGTAGGCTGGTTGAAAAAAAAAATATTAAAAAAAAAATCAACGAGTCGAATTAAATCGATTTTCCATTGAGTGGCCCGATATTGAATCCTAAAATCCTAAATTCGTTGTAAGTAGTAAGTAAGCAATGTTTATTTATATAGCACCTTTCATAGACAGAGGTCACAAAGTGCTTTACATATCAGCTCATTCGCACTCACACACAAATCAATTAATATGCCTTTTCGACCATGTGTAATGCGGTGCTGTGGGCTCAATTCTTAACTTAAGGTCTCCATATTCAAGTAAAACTGGTAATGTGACAGAAAAAAAAATCATTTACCAAATTAAGAATCGAGAATCAAATGGAATTGGGTCCTTGTGAATCGAAATAAATTAATTTGGATAATCAGAATCAATACCCAGCTCTATTTATTACAATAATTTTAGTTCAGGTTTGATCTCAAGTTTTTAAATTAATGCCCAGGTTTAAAACCTAGACAATATAAATCACATAGAACTAGAAGTCTCTAGAAGGCTAGAATAGATGATTTTGCTCCTTGTGGTCACGAAGAGCCTTTGAATGACCATTTATATTTAGAAGAACACAAGCAAACATGCAAACCCCCAAATAAAGTACAAAAAAGATTTCCTCACGCTGATTTTTCAGCAATAACATCCTCAATAAATATTCAAAAACTAACTCCAATAACAACCAGTACAATGCAAACACTGATCTTTTGATATGGAGTTGACATTTCACCTTGCTCTGCATTAACCCTCAACTATGTGTTTGGTTCTTTTAGTTACCATTACCCATTCATTACCTGAAATGTCATTAATCAGTGTTTTATAACATGGATTGAATAATATTTACTCTCTTAAGAGGTATGAAGTATTTGCAGTGACCACACCTTCACCTTCACCTTCACCTTATTCTCTTTTTGCTCAAAAAATCTCAGCCCAGGTTTGCTTGATTGAGTACCTTATGACCTATCTCAAAGAGTTAATTTCTGCTGATCACCACTGTCCATTTATTCAGGCTCCAACATACAGTAGGTTTGATCATTTGCTAGAGCCGCCATGACCACAAGCTATAGAAAGAGGTGCAGAGGTGTGTAGGATTTGAGCAAATACCTCCAACAAAGGATTCTAAACTAAAGGTGTGCTTTATCTCTGACTCCCAATACTTGCAAACAGTGTTAATGTATTGTATCTTGAATATAGTCACCGTACAATTATATCAACAGAGATCAAACAACATATATCTACACAATTACTATTGATTTGGAAGATTTTTAACTATTTACCAATGTTTAACCTTTAGAGCTTGAACCCCTATAATTTTCTAGAGCATGTTCTTATTAAAGCTGATTGTTTATATCAGATTAGTTTTACACATAAAGATCAGTTACCTGCATCACTGGGTGCACAGAATTAAAACTGAACTAAATTGAATTACATGAATTTATGTGGTAACACTTTACTTGAAGTTTTATGAATAAGGCTGACATTACGCTGTCATTATTATGACATAACACCTGTCATTAGCATGAATAAGGTGTCATGAAGGTTGCCATCAAGTGTCGTTTGTTACCATAATCCCTTACTCTAACCCTACCTAACCAAACTAGATTCTTCCACCTAACCCAAAAAATGCCAACATAGCTCCAAAGGTGTCATAATTTAGCGAACAACACTTACTGACAGCCTTCATGACACTTTATTCATGCTAATGACAGATGATGACAGTGCAATGTTAGCCTTATGTATAAATCTTCAAATAAAGTGTTACCAATTATGTTAATTTAAAAAAAAAAAAAAAAAAAGAAGAAGAAAAAAAGTTGAATTTAGTTTATTTCAAACTTTACTGAAATTAATTTCACATTAATTGAATTCCAATGTGATACATGGGTTTATGTTCCTTTCATATTGCAAAATAACGGAAGGCACAAAATTATCTTATTCTACTGTACTGAATTAAACCTTAATAAATTAAGACAAAATTGATTAACATTGAATAAAATAATTGAATGAGATTGGATTGAATTTAATAAGACATAAAGCAGGATGAGTAAAATAAGTTTAATTAAGTTTAACTAGTGGACTAATGGACCAGAACTAAACTGAAGTAATTGATCTGAACTGAAATGAGTTGAATTGAATATTTGAGAAAAAAAAAAAAGTTATTGATCCTCCTATTAAGACGTGCATAAGTCTTTTTGTTTTGTTTTTATCCACTGACTTTATCCTCTGTCAGGTTTTTCCTCCTCTGAGAAGATGGCAGGAGTTTTCTCCTACGAGAGCTCAGAGATCGACTGGTGTGAAGACAACTACCGACACTCTGATCATGTTGTGGAGTACTTCAACACGGTCGGTGCAATATAACACTGCTCAGCCCCGACAACACAACGTGCTTTCATGTTTTGATGGACCAACGTTTACTACTCTGCAGATGAGCAACTTTGTTTTCTTCCTCGTGTCTCCCATCATGCTCTACCTCCTGCACCCATACGCCAAAGAGAGAAACCTGGCCATCCACATGGTGTGGATCATGATGTTTTTTGTAGGTCAGTTGATATTTCTCTGTTTTGTTTTGTTTTTTTAATGTTTGCGAACACTTTACAGTAACGTTCCCTTAATTAATGTTAGTTAATGCATTAATGAGCATTAACTAACAGTTTAATGATATGTTATTAATCATTATAATAATTTATTACCTAACATTAACCTATTAATAAGCATTAATAAGCTTTTAATTAACGTCTACTGAACAAGTTTAATTAAAACATTATTAAAGGGATTCTCCACTGTTTTTACAAATGTGGCTTGAAACCTTTGAAATGTTCTTTTTAAAATATCTATGTCTAACAAAACACATTATTTTGCACCATATTCGTTTTATTAACGTTTAGAAATGGGACTACTTTACCTTTTTTGAGCCTGTGCGCCGCCATGTTGAAATGACATCATTAATGACTCGAATCGCCCCTTTTAGTCCATTGAGTTCTATAGGAGGTGAAGCATTCAGGATCATTTAGCAGCTTTTTCAGTGAAAATGACAACTTGTGCTGCTTTGCGTTGCTCTAAAAATTAGTAAAAGTTAAAAAAGTTGATGTAAACCTCTTTTGTTTACCGAAATTTGATAACAAAATCCGTGACCCCTAAAAAATCCGTGACCTCGGGGCGACAGTTCTAACTCTGCTGTTTCGTAGACGGCATGAAGTAGGCCATGGTTTCAGGCCACATTTGTTAAAACAGCAGAAGATTCATTTAAGCATTAAAAATAGTTACAAAATGTACTTAGTAATGTTTGGTGTCTGCAATATTTATTTTTTTTGTTACTAATTTACTGCAGGTACCTTTTCAAATATAAAACTCATAAAACTTCCCCAGACATTCGTTCATAAAGTCATTGTATATAAAATACCTTTACATAGATTCTTGACTTTAAATTTTGTTTTCAAATGCTTTACCAGGAGGTATGAAACATCAGCTTGTACACAACTCTATCTTCTATTTCAGTGTTTCTTAAATGGGGGTACATGTACCCCTAGGGGTACGCAATGGCACTACAGGGGGTACTTCAGAGAGAGAGAGAGAGTGGAAAATAAAAAAAAGCATTAAAAATATAGGGTTTTATAATGTTTATTTTTAGTTTAAAATGATAATCATAATAATGATGATGGAAATGATCTTCATTAGAACATGAACTAAAAATACATGGGCTGAATTGGAAAGGGACCGGAAATAATAAAAACTGTAGGAATAAATCTATTTAGGAGGCACTCCACAGTTTCATTTCACTTATTTACAAAGTTAGATTTTTTAAAAAGTATGTTATCACTCATTCATCCCATCATTATGCTTTATAGTTACTCATTCATAGTACTCTGATGTAGTTGGACAAAGGGGATACTTGGATTCAGAAATAAGAGAAAGGGGGTACACGAGCCAAAACACTTTGAGAACCACTGCTCTATTTTGTGTGATTTTTTTTTGTAATTCTTTTAGAAAAATCATAATAACAAACATTGTCTCTCCATATATTGTGTTATTCCTCCTTGCAGGCCTTTTCTCTGCATACTTCCACATGACTCTGAGCTTCGTCGGTCAAATGTTGGACGAGCTGTCCATTTTGTGGGTGTTGGCGATAGGATATGCAATCTGGTTCCCTCGCAAGTTTTTTCCTTCTTATGTAAAAGATCGGTGAGTGTGAAATAAATATATGTGTCTTACATGGCAGTGGTGTCTTTGACTCTTTTATGGCTCAATAATTTGATAATAAAAGAATAAAAATTCCTAACAGTGCTTTATTTTGTAGCACTGTGTAACCTTACCTGTCCAGAAGCCAGTCTGACAGCCCTCACTGGAGTCATTGTTCACTAAAACACAACATAGTGCCCTCAGTACAATGTGACGCCGAAACACGGAGCCCCACCCTGTCTGTAAATATTTAACCAAGATGTGGGAATAGGGAATGAAACTTTGATGAGAGAAGGAACAATATCACAAACATTTGAAGTAATCTCACATAATTTACTGGTTTTCCCAGTTGGTGGAGGAATTTTCCCTGAATATAAGTGGGAATAGATCAGGATTTCATTGAACTTGGCCATGGGTCTGTTTAAGAAAAATAAGAAATATATGAACATTTTTTCTACAATAATACTTCTGCTGTTGGGTGTTTCACTCTCTCATCCAAGGGTGGCTTTTGGTTTTTGAGCCTTCTTTTAGCCTTAGTTTAGTTTAGTTTAGTTTAGTGGAGTTGAGTTTAGTTTAGTGGGGTTGAGTTTAGTTTAGTTTTGTTTAGTTTAGTGGAGTTGAGTTTAGTTTAGTGGGGTTGAGTTTAGTTTAGTTTAATAAGATCCCCATGAGTTGCAGCAGAGCTTTAGCTATTCTTCCTGGGCTCCAATGAAATTGTACGTACGAAAAAGAAACAAACAGAACACAAACATACAAGAAACATTATCAAGCTTTTATAAACATTGTAAACTAAAGCTTCCCCAGTCTGTCCTTAATTTACACATACATCAAAACATATACATATATCTTTCTATATATTTTACATCTTATGCCATATATATAATATTTCATATGATATACATTCATAATATCTTATATCTTATCCCCACATACATTATGTATCCTTCATATATGCAAACATGAAAAACACATAGATATCTTATGTCCTATATCTGATTATCACAAGCACATAGTCACACAGTTGATGCTTCGTGAATCTGTGTTAAATGTATTAATGTTAGAGGTGAGTTTGATTGGTTGTTAGCAGTATCTGTGTTGCTACTGATGTTGTAAAGTAACATCTTCTCTTATGAAACTTTAAATCAGACTTTTCTTTTTGGACTTTCAACCACAGGTCGACATTTTCGAAGCTGGTCCTGCTGGTCACAATCATCAGTTCTTTGTCATCGTTTGTCAAACCCACCATCAATGCTTACGCTCTGAACTGCTTCGGCCTCCATATGCTCTACATCCTGGCTGTGGAGATGAGATGGTACCAAATACAGACGCTCCATGTTTGTCTAATTTGTGTGTAATAATTATATTTATGAAATGTACCGTTTGTTGATCAGCTGCATGGACCAGAAGGCTCTGCGTCTGGCCAAACTGTCGGTGGCCCTGTGGGTGCTCGCCATCACCTGCTGGGTTAGCGACCGTTTCGGTTGTAGCTTCTGGCAGCAGATGAACTTCTGCTATCTGCATGGCTTATGGTAGGTCTTCCTAACGTACTGTATGTGTTTCATATGAACTATAGTGCTAAGGAAACAAGCAGGATATCTGGACCATACTAACCCGCTTTTTCTAAAGTATAAAGAAACGGATTGAAAATTCCGGGTGGATCATCGAGACTATTGGTAATCCTAATTGTCAATCATTCTGGTGATATGTTTACGGAAGGCCGTCGTACGTGCTCGTCTCTGGCTAGTTTTTGCTTGCTGCGTATGCGCACTTTTCACTTACCGGTGGTGAGTCTGACATAATGGGAAAAGTGCAAATCTTCTTTTGGAAAGTAAGCTTGTATGAGCGATGCCGACACCAACTTGCAAACAGAGCTGTGCACGAAGAAAACTGTGCTCGTGCACGCTCTCTCGCACAAGTTTAATAGGCGTTCCCTCTTGGGAGCAGGTATATTGTTGCGCAAATGCATTTTTTCAAAAAGTGGAGAGGGCGTTTCTTTTCTAAACTTTCTTTTCTAAACTTCAAGAAAATTCTCCTCTATACCTTATACAGAACACTGCCAAAAAATGTATTACAATTTTTTTCAAGTAGACAAGGGGAGTATGATTTGTGGGGGGAATTGGATTTTGATCCTTTTTTTTAATTGATCTCTAATTCCTTTATCCTGCAGGCACATCCTGATTGTTATGGCTGTAGCGTACGGGAGCACACTCATCGCTTACCTGGATGCCATCTATGAGATACCGTACTCACTGCCAGGGCTGCAATACTGGCCATGTGAAAAGTGGCCTGTTGGATTCCCTCACATTGTCCTGAAAGGCACGACCAAGACTCAGAAACGGTGCTAACAGCGAACAACGTTACAGACTGAATATGTCACAATTTAAATATCAACTCCATCCTCAAACAGTGGCAGAATTGAATGTTTGAACCAAAAACCAGAGACGTATGCTTTAATCAAGGCCTCTGATCCTATATCATGAAAAAAGATTAAACAGTGATTTTCAATTTGAGACTGCTGTAGTGGTCTCAACTAAAAATTATGAAAAATACTTTAAACGCAAGTGTCAAAATATAATAACAATCCCTCCATTTTTATTCTACTTAAACATTTAAAACATTAATTATAAAGATGAAAGGACTGAAAATGCTTGAAAGACAAATGTTTTGTTTATTGTGATTTTTTTTTAAATTTATTTATTGGTTCTATTTATTGCAATGTGTTTTTATTGTTTGTTCCTAAAATTTCATCCAGACTTTCATGTTTTAGCTCTTTGTATCTTAAATGTGACATAAATTAAAAATGATAAATTATCAAACATTGTTCACTGAGATGTTTGCTATGGAACGAACCAGAGCTTTCATTTTGTGTGTGTTTGGATGTCCCCTTACAGTTCAAAACATTTGTGTTCAGTTTAATGGAAGTCTCTAAAATATTCACACGAGTAAATGAGTGTGTGTGTTTGTTTTGTTTCTGTTTGTTTGCTGTTCCGTTCTGTTTTTATTATGTTAAGCCAAATGAAAATGTAAGAGGAGCGGTTGATAGCTTAAATCAGTGGTTCTAAAACTTCTTCTATTGCGACCCCATTTGAAGAATGAAAAACTCCCCAGGGCCAGAGTCGGCACCAGGCAGCATTAACTGGGGGGCCATTAAGAAAACTGCGGGGGGCACAAAAACACTCCGATTGTCATCAGTTATTTTGATTTGGTTTTAAAACGGAATAACCAAAGAACGAAGGGTACATGGATTCATTATGCTATATAAACACAGCCACAAAAACAAAGTTAGCTCGCTAACACCTTATGAAGTGGTCGCTACAGCGTCAGCAGACTCTGCTCCTCCTGACCGCAGACGTAGGTTTAAAATCCACTTTTTACGGCGTTGTTCTGTGAGCTTTTTACTTTTCTCACCCTTGTGAACGACATTCTTCGGTACTCTATAAAATCTCTTTTCCTTTTCTCGGTTAGAACAATTGGAGCAGCCGTAAACTACACAAAATATGGGCATTTTGATTATTTCAGATGGCAGATTCTCAAGCTTCTGGTCTCCATCTGAATTTCGCGCTCTAGCTTTGTCGCGAAAGCAGCAATGTGAGTGACGTCACGTGAATCAACACAGCAGGTCATAGACATACAGTATACACATTACAACAGCTCTAGGGTACGTTCAATAGCACAATTGTTAAACAATTACATCACAGTATGTTATATCTATGGAGCAGACTCCCGTCCGCTGTCAGTGAATGGACACATTCAGTTGATAGCCAATCAGATATCTTTGATTAATAAAAAGCTCCCCTGTAGTGGCCGGGAAGAGTGTGTGTGTGTGGGGGGGGGACAGTAGGTCAGCTGGGGGGGCACTGCTCTCCGACACTGCCCAGGGTCCCCCACAATATTTAAATAAATAAGAAAAGAACAAAGAAAAAAATGGACAAAAAGTGTGACCTTTTTTTGAAAATCTAAATTAAAATGTGGGTTATTCTACTTCAAATCTCATAAAAATAACGATTCTATTTTTCATGCTCAAGGTTCAGCAAAGCCATTCAAGCAACCCTTCCCCAACATGCTCTCCCTTTGGGGCGCGGCCCCCAGTTTGGGAACCACTGGCTTAAATAGAGCTGCTGATAGTTGGACTGATTGTCATCATACATGATTCAATTAGTGTCATTCAATATAGGCTATAAATAATGAAATTAAAAAGCACTAAAAAAAGTATCTGAAAGGAGTGTGACAGGTAAGTCAGGTATTATTCTGCCAAAGATGGAAATTAAAAGTTTAATTTTTTTCTTGTTCAAGTGTGAAGTTATGTTATTCCGTTGAATAAATAAAAGTGTGTTTGATTTCCTATGAACTGAATTTTAAATAAATTTAAATAATAATTTATTTGGGTTCATTGCAAAAGTCCCTTTTGTATAATGATTGTGACTTAGTTTTGTGCTATTTGTGAATAATCAGCTGCATGCTTTGAGTGGACACAACCCTGGTAGATTCCAAGCTGTTTAACAGGTCAAACACAGTGTTTGCATCCAGAACCTCTGAAATATGACCCTGGACAAAACTTGTACCACAGAATTACAATATCAGGCAAATGTGAGTATCCCTGTTCTCTCACTACGCTTCATTCTTTTATGAATTACATTTAGTGATGCTTCCAGAAATATGTTCACTATCACCTTATGATATGTTATGATGAATACAATAAACTTGTTTTTTTTCAACAAAGTAATTCAGTAAATGTTCAACACTGACCTCTAGCGGTTGAGAATGGCAGTAAGCGACTGTCAGGATTTATTTACATCTGCACCACGTGGTCCAAGACTGATTCACAATTAATCAAACAATTTATTAGATAAATATTTTCAATCTGATTCATCCTGATGCATTAATTGCCACACCTGAATTTCAGTTATTCCCAATCTTTTTTGGACTGTGACCCCATTTTTATATCACAAATTTTTTGGCGACCCCCAAATAATTGTATTTCTAATATCAGTTTTTGATCATGTTTGTTATACTGTGTAACAAATACAGACTAGCCATGATTAGATGTGCCAGCTCTGGTATATGTATACAGTTCTTCTTTCTCTTCATTTAATTTCATTTTAATGTATTTGTTTTTTTTTTTTTTGGTTTTTTTTTGAGCAGATACAAAAAAGGAAAACAAAAAGAAAGAAAAAATATATATATTTGCGTACAAGGAAACTCCAACAGAGTAAACAATGATGATGAGAGGTTTAAAATAATATATACAATCCATGTAAACTCCTTTTTCTCTTTCTTCATTTCACTGTATTTTATTTGAACGAGATTTATATTTGAGAAATTGAAATTATAGAATACAGTTGTGTAAGATTTTGTGTTGTTTTCATTTGAATTTTAAATGTATTTTGATTAAGTAAATATTTTTCAACCCATTCCAGGAGGAGACCCCAAATGGGGTCACGACCCCAAGATTAAAAAACACTGACTTATGTTTTGTTGATATACTTCTTCAACATACTGTTGCCTTAATGGTTTACTGTTGTGGCAGTTTTGAATGGAATGAGACGGAGTCAAGTTGTAATGTTACTGGTCAGATGCGGACACAGGGATTATTTGGTCAAAGAGTTTTTTGAGGCAGACTGGTGTAGGATTCAGAGGATTCCATGTGTGTGGTTCCCATTGAATCTGTAGTTGTTCTGTGCTCTCAGGGTTTTGTATGCTGCTGATAGTGCTAAGCATAACAATGACAGAGTCTCTGAGAAGAGACCTTGGCAAATGTTGTCAGTGTACGATAGTATCTGGCCTGCTTAGGGCAGCGTGTCCAGGACCAGGAGAGATTCTGTAATCACGTATCAATTACGATGATGAAAAAGGAACTTCTCAACATGAAAGATGCTCCTAATAATTTAGATAATCCTCTAACTCTTAATTGCACTGTGACACAATGGAATTTTCAAATGTGTTGGACGTTGAATCTGTTCAACTCATGTGAAAAAAAAACCAAAAAGCACTTACCTGTAACAAAAGTTTCAGTTTTCTATTATTAAGGCACAAAATCCCATTGTACATTTATGGTGCAAGTTGCTAACAGCTTATCATCCTGTATCCAGAAATTTTGTACTTTTTAGGATTTAAGAGAAAACCTATTAAGTAAGCATATTTGTGTTTCATTTTTTTTTTTTTTTAGTTCATTTTAAGCACGAGCTAGCAATTAATTCATGTTTAAAGGTTTATTATATAACCAACGAGCCTGTCTGGCTCATAAGCTATGGCATGATTGTGTTGTTTGCTTATAATATACAGTTGTTGTTGTTGTTATTTCCTTTTTATTGTAAAGATAATAAAACTGTTTTAGTCATAATTTTGCTCCTCTGTCTCGCTCAACATTGAAGCAGACAAATATCAGGCTGAGCTCTCAATACCATTTGCTTTTCTTCCTTGTCATGCACTCTGCTGGGAGTCTTTTATGTTTCCCCTCAGATTTTATTAAGAGTCAGACTGGATCACTTTGAAAACGGGGAGGCACAGAACCAGTGAGAGAGTGGTGACCTCCTGTTGCAGGACTGAGGCCTGATAATCTCACTTCAAAGTCTCAACACTGCAGAGACTTGACTGCAACAAAACCTCCGCTTCCCCCAAAGAAAGGTCTTCGATCAAAAGACGTGAGGCTTTATTTCCAGACAAAAAGTTTTAAATCATAATCGTTATGGGCACCTGTGGAGTTAGACATATAACATGTAGTCTCAGACTTACAGATCCTTTTGTACTGAAGACACAGAAAAGGGTTTTGTGCAAACATTAAGCATCTCGTGAAGAAAACTCCAAGAAAATTCCCACCAGGACAAATCAGCAAGAGAAAAACATGGGTATGCATACCAATCAGCAGTTGCACATTATTTTCTTGCCTTGTTGCGACCATTGTTTGCATCTTTGCCTCACACCACCAAAATTGTGTATTAAGCCTAGGTCTCTCTGTATTGAGTTCTACTTGATACTATGGATTCCTCTCACTGGTGAAACTCTTATGTTAAGACAAACAAAGCCTCTAATTTGACCATCGACCTCAAACTTTACATGTGTGGGCTTGTGGTTGCCTGTCTAGTCATGTACACTGTCAAATAAACCCTCATCATATTAGAACTGAGATGGATAACTTTTGTCAAAAAGGTTTTGTCAAAAAAAGTCGCAAAACAATGATTACCTAATCTGGGGGCCACATTATCAAAATATTTTAGAATAATGACCAAACTGAGCAATAATACAAGAAAGAAAAAAGGTCTCTGAGTTGTTTTGCAATTTTTTCCTTTTTCATTTTTGTGTCTTCTTGTGTTTTTAGTCATTTTGTGTATTTTTGTTGTCATTTTGTGTAGTTTGGTGTGTTATTGGAGTCATTTTGTGCACTTTTGTTGCCATTTTATGTTTTTTAAGTCACATTGTGCATCTTTATTGTCATTTTGTATCTTCGTCAATCATTTTGTGTGTTTTTGGAGTAATCTGTATGTTTGTTGTCAATTTTGTATGTTTTGGGATTTATTTTGTGCTTTGACATTGGGGTCCGCACAAAATTTGATCGAGGACCGCATGTGGCTCCTGGGCCACCAGTTGCCCATGTCTGTATTAGAAGTATACTGCCCGTATACCAGTTAAATGTAAATTATGTATTATAAAATAATTTCTACTATGTCCAGTGCAACATTTACTGGTAAGTTTAGGACGTTTATTCATGGACACATTTGCAGTTTAATGTTGTAAAAATGCTTAATCTCATTCATTCATTGTAATTAAAAATGTGTCTCAGAGAGTTGGAAAAAACATAATATACTCCTGATTTTTTTTTTAAATGTTCTGCATATATGTATATTTTTTTAAAGTAGCTTTTTAAATTATTAGGCAACTTATCTTATTAACTGGAAATTGATTTGGGTACTTATTTAGTAGAAGCACATAATACAAATCTCCCCCAAAAAAAAAAAAAAAAAATATATGTTTCACGAATAGAAAATTAAATGAAAGATGATTATATTGTAGTTTGTTACCGCCAACTTTCTCCTGCAAATTGGAGTTCAACCTCTTACATAAGCAGATTATGGGTTTTAAAAACATACTTTTTATTAATATTAGACTCGAACTTTGGTAATCTGAAGCCTTGTGATCAATCGCCATGCTGTGCATTTTACAATTGAATCCGAGTTGTAGCCATTGGGACGGGCTTGCTGTCACTCGAGAAAGCCTCCAGAAAATGCTTAAATTGTATTCGCAGTCAAACATACTCTCCGCCTTCCCTCCTTTATGATTGGCTCCGTTTTGCCCCTGTTGAATTCCCCGCTTTGCCATTGGTGGGAAGAGCTTTCTGTCATTGTGGGGGCGGGGCTCCGACAACCTTCCGCTTGTAGTGCTGGATTGACACACAATGAGGAGCCGAGAGGCCGGGCAGACGCTCTGCAAACACCGCTGTAAATAAATACAACCACCACAGAGGCCCAACCAGCATGGAGAACCAGGTAAAGTAGCTTTTCGGCGTTTGCTCGGGGTGTGTGAACTTTAAGATGGAGTGCACGAAAGCCGGTTGTGGCAGCTCTGGATCCTCTGAGGAAGGAGGAGGAGAGAGAAAAAAACGCTCCTGCTGCTGCTGCTAATGAACTCCTGGCTCTTTGGCTCTGCTAGCTCCTGTGGACACTCATACATCGGTATTTACCGCTAAGGCTAGCCTCAGTGTGCCGCACACAAAGAAACACACTCTTAAAGCACACGGCCGCCTTCAAACAAGCAGAAACCGCTCTTTCGAGGCCAGTGCAGCCCCAGCCGAAGTCCTCCGAGGTGAGAGTGGCTAAAGGCTAAAGCTCCGGGGAAAGGTTTGTCCTCTCCTGGCTGGTCGGATAGGCGGGGTGTTGTCTGCCTGCTTGCGGCCTCACACCTCCACATCCAGGTCTGACACAGCCAAGAGTCTGGCGTCCAGCCTTTTGTTAAACCTGGCGTTTGCCCAACAGTTAGTTAATGTTTAATACGCTAGTTCGCTTTAATGAGTGGGAGGTTGAACTACAGGCATCGTTGTGGAGAAAGGCTGGTGCTCCATGTGAACTTGAGTCCTACATTTATCAAACCCACTATAAAAGCACACAGCGTACACATGTAAACTAATACATAAATGAATCATACTCCCTGTGTTTTATTGGCTGCAAATTAGCACAGATTGGATTTATGGTGCAGACAATAGAAAAGCAGGTAGTGTACTAAAATGCCATATTTGATTACTGTAAGTAAGGGAATTGCCTTGGGCCCATACATGACTATTTCAGATGGCTAGGCCTCACACCCATGGAAGGAGCTCTGCTCTCACTGTTGGCCTCTTTGAAGTTTTAACTGCATCTGTGAAAGCGGGTCCTGGGGAAGTCTTCTGCTTTCAGTTAAAAGCATGATGTAGTTGTACCCCTGTGAGCCATGTTGATCTTATTTCATGTTGATCATGGAAAAATCCTCACGTGTTTGATCTGTTTAGTGCTGAGAAGTCCTATAGCAGTTTTGATGATACATTTTTTAAAAAGAGTAAGGAAGTACATCGGATTTCTTGTCTTTTTTAAAAAAAAAAAAAAAAAGATTGATAAATAACGCTGTGAAAGCTGTCTTTATTTGACAAGGTTAACTGAATTTGAACTTTCCAAACTTGGAAACCATCAGGGAATACTCAAACTGTCTACTGAGGCTTTGGTTTTTTGTTTGAGGTACTTTGTGACTGTCAACCTGGTTAGGTTATTCTGTTCTGGGACAGCGTGTTTGTGTTTTGTTTTTAAAGATAGGTTTAGTATGATTCATACTGATTTCTAGCTCTGGTTGGTGCAAAGGCAAGACAGACTTCAAAGTACACAGTTGAGTTGGTCCCTCCTCCCTCCCTCCTTCCAGCCTCCTTCAAAAACCTTGACCCTTTTATTCCTGTAGGCTGACAGGCAGATAAGTTCACTGACGGCATTATTCGCTCTCATTGTTTGACCCATGCCAATTATAGGATGAACCAAAAAGAGCTTTATCTTAGTGATGACTGTAGAATAGCAATGAGTGTACTACTCTGTCCACCTTTTATATCCACGATAAACATCTATATCGCAGAGGTAGGGCCTCCAAATTTCTGTGATTGCAGAAAACAGACATTCTGAAATAGAAAAATCCATCTGACCTGTTTTTCCCCCTTTCTTTTTCATCACTCCAAATCAGGCTTCTACATGACACAAATATGCCTCACATGCATGTTTTGGTGACATGTTTTTCACCGGAAATTGATGATGGGATGTCTTGCAAGTGTGACTTCCACACGTAATTCCATTCAAAATGTCTATTTGAAGTGGTTATTCTAGTAGTTGTGTTGTCCTCTGATGAAAGTGAATACAGAGCTTCATCTGGTGTGTCTGCATTCAAATCTGAAAAGGCTTTGGTCCAAAGACTGGTTTAGCTGATGTTTTATTAGGTTAACTGGTGGTAATTTTACCTGGCAACACGTCGCGGAAGAAGGCAAGGCATATTTATTTGTATAGCGCATTTCATACACAAGGCAACTCAATGTGCTTTACATGATCAAAAGGTGCAACAGAAAACAAAACATTCAACAGCTTCAACATTACATTCAGCAACAAAAAAAAAACAAATAGTTTAAGAAACATCTTCTTCAATCACACAATATGGATTTTGTGAAAAACTATTGGTGAAACTTAGGTGAAAACATTATTTGTCACAAATAATTTCATCATTTTGGACCATATCACACATTTTCACGGTTTTTTTTCCTGTTAAACGGATTACTTTTGAGGGTCTAGCAGTGCGGCTAATGTTATTCTTGCATCGTAATCTTGTGTGATTTCAATGTAACTCTTCTCCTGGCTTCCGTAAATCATCTGAATCATAGAAAATGTACAATTAATAACAGTAGTTAAGTCTATTTATCTTATTTAGCATGTTTGGTTTGATTTTGTGAGGTTTAATTGCCTTCAATACAGAAAATTGAAGGCCCTACTGAGGATCCATGGTTTGCTGTTTTTATGTTTGCTCATGTGACTGGTAAATGTGTATGTGTTTGACTGTGTGTTTAAGGTGAGCATGTAAAGTCAGAAATGACATGCTGCTATTTACCATGAAGCCTTATAGTGTAAGCAACAGAAATAAGTATGGAGGTAGTTTGCTGAATAGGTAACTTTAAATTATTGCGGAATGTTATAAATCCAATTATTTAAATTAACATTTTAGCTTCAAATTGTTTTGTAGAGTTTATTTTATTAAAGGGCTTAGTTTGAATAAAGTTCATCAGATGGAGTAGAGCCTTAGCTTAACTGTGAGCCGGGATTAAGTTAATTTAATTTAGTTTCTCACACATTATACCTTCAGGGCACAGCTGGACTTGTCACATTTCTTCACTCGTGGACAGTAAATTATCAGAGTTGAAACACTTAATCTCAATGGGCTCTACCATTTACACATTGGGCTTAAAATTGCGAGTGCATGAACTGCAGAGTGAGGACGACTCACTCAAATTATAACCCTCCCCACGCACGCATCACACGCCCTTTTTCCAGCAGTTGTTTTCTTTGGATGCAGCAGTGCTAACAGGCTGCAAGTGATTCCCCTGTCACCCTTAATTTTCCAATAAATGTTACTGTTCCACCTCTTTTTTTGTATCAGAAGTTAGTTTTAGGCTCGATAAACCTCACATCTGCTGATAACACTGCTCGATCGTGTGTCTGTGTCATCCCACTGGAAATACTTATGTGGCTTATTTTAAATAGTTTACTAGCAGGGGGAGAACATCATGGACATTTAAACAGCAGCTGGGGGACTTCATTGTTTTCATGGGAGTTGGTTTGTGTGCCAAAATGTGTATTTTCCCTCAACAGGAGCAGAGAGAAGTCATTCAATATGTACAGCTTTTATTGTGTTATTTGTTTCCGATCCACTGATTAGAAACAAATGGATTAGGAGCAAGGAACACAAATATCTGCCTCCCAAAAAACTAAATATTTATCTAATGAAAATAAACCAGTGTTATTTTGGTTAAGCACGTTATTTTAGATTTAGATTTTCTAATACTAAATGTTTCTTCTTTTACAAACCAGCATTTTGACTTGATCTTAAACCTCTTTTATTATTCATGAAACATATGTCCTTAAATTGCTCATAACATGTTTTCTCCCAATTTCTGTACCCATTTATTCTCATTTGTTGCCCATTTGCTCTTACTCTGAGTAATCCCTGGACAGGTCACAAGTCCAAGTAAACAATCACAGACAGACGAGCGCCTACAGTTGCTACTCGTCTTTTCACAGATTTTACCGAGCCCATGGTATGTAATCTGTGGAAGAAAAGAAGAGCATTGCGTACCTCTGTGCCTATGCTTTGCTCTACATTTCTACACAAGGTTCTTTTTAAACATATGTATCCAATGCTACTTAAGCTATTATCTATATTTTTCAAGTTTTAATTTTGATAAAAATAGGTTCCATAAATCACCAAAATTGTCTGACATTCAATAATCTGTTGATGTTTTTGTTATTAGAGGTCCAAACTTTTGATCTTATATCTACAGTACAATTCTGTATTATTTTTGCTCATTGCAGTATCAATAAATTGAGTACTTGCCAATGTGGTTTTTTGATTTTATTTTAAAATGTTAAAATTAAAATTAAAATTCAAGGCGTTTTTCTTTTATCAAGATCATGAAGGGATAAACAAAAGTTTAAAAACTGCTTGTTTTAATTTTCTATTTCCAAAACACAAAAATGAAATGTTTTTTTTTTTTTTTTAATATTGTACGGACCAGAAGTTGCCGTTTTCAAAGTAAGAGTGCATTTGAGGATGCTGCTGTGTAGGAGAAAGAAATTCAGCGTTGTTGTGTAACAAAAGCTGATGGACATGGATCAGTATGTTGTTTTTAGAAACAATAAAAGAGTGTGTCTGAGGGAAGAGGACGTGATTGCAAGGAAAAAAAACCTCTTCCATCCACTCCCACTTTGGTGTGATATGTGTGCAGAGATTTCTGCTGATGACAAGCTTTGTTTTGCCATTTTCAAAATCACACCACAGTAAGGCTCCACAGACAGTTTAGCCTGTGCTAGTAAAACCACAGGTAGAAATCATAATTTAGCAGCGGTGTTGCCAGAAACGCACCTTCCTATATACGCTCATACTTTAAAAATGGCAACTTCCGGTCCCAGTATGTTAAAAAAAACTGATGGTATTTTGTTGTTGTTATTGTTTTTGTTTGTGTTTTACCTTTTAATTTTTTCGACTTTTAATCATTTTATCATCAATTTACAGGACGAAAATAAAATCACGTTCTGAAAATTCACAATCCCCTACCCTCCCACCCCTTATCCCCCACATATCAACAGGAAGGGTACAATCAATCAATAAACCACAAAAAAAAAAAAAAAATGAATAGATACATAGATAATACACATACAAAGGTATTTGCATATGCATTTAAAACAAAAAACTATCATTTGTTTTTGATATCCTTTTTCTGTACGAAATCCAAAAACTAAAACACACACTGACCCACCTGCTGTTAAAATTAAGGCCATTGTGGTTTCCTTTACACAAATTGTCACTGATTGTAAAATCACAACGTGGGGCAAAAAGTTTTTTGTGATCATTATATTGCCAAGAAAATAGTTTAAAAAAAAAATAGAGATGAACATGAATAAATATTTTCTTACTTTATGTAATTTGCCTTTGAAATGGAAAATATTATTGTTCACAATAACATCTCTAATAATTAACTCTAGCAAGTTAAGTGAACAAATCCCAGTATTTCCAGTCTTTGTGTGTATGTCTTGTTTGGCCTAAACATGTTTTATTCACAGTGTAATTGGAATGGAACTGAGACAGATAAGGAGGAATTGAGAAATGTCTCAACTCAACAAATGACAACAAAGAGCAAATTATCAACTATTCAACAACTGCATGTTTAGGTCTAATCTCCCTGCTTGTTTCCTGCTGGGTTTTTCATGTTTTCATTATCAGAAGACATTTTGTGTAGGGATGATAGCATCGTTCCATAATAATAAATTACTCAGTTTTAGCCTGACAGATTCTTCCAATGAATTAAATAAATAGATCAGTGGTCAGAATTACAGATCCTTATTTTTGTCCTTATTTAAATTCAGGTTGTTTACAGTATTTTGTAGCTCATTCAGGCACTGAGTTTTATTGTTTACTATTTATTTAATCATCCTCCCTTTGTTTCTGTCATTTCGCTTTTTATGTTTTCCTGTCGTGTGTATTTTGCACACTCCACACTGACGTGGAGAGGTGTAGACGATGGCAGGGACTCCATGGTGTCTGAAGTTTAAGGGCATTACTGCCACAGAAAGGCCGGGCAGTGTGCCAGGCCATGAGGTGTGCGTGTGTGTGCGTGCATGTGTGTGTGTGTGTGTGTGAGAGCTCCAGAGTGCCAGACCAGCTCATCTCAATCCTGTCCTCTTTAATCCCCCCACTCAGCCCAACTCACGAGCTGCCCGATGCGGGGGCCAAATCTTCACATTCTTCAGTCTTCCCCGGACATAAAGTGCCTTTCTGTTCCCCCCACCGCCCCCTCCTCGCCCGCTTCCCTTCGATCCCTCCCACACTCGGATCTCCCGAGCCTCCTCCACGATGTCATTCGCGTGGCCTACCGCTATCTTTGTTCTTCGCCAGCAGCTTTAAAGCAAACCAGTGAGACCAGTCTGCCTGTCTCCAGTCGCCATTGGGGAATGGGATCAGACATTTATGTGTTGTGGATTCATGGAGCTGTAAAAAAATGATCCCTGGCTTAATCTGACCACACACATTACTTTCATAATGTTCATGGTGTTTGGACTGATGCAGCATTTATATTTATTTATAGATTATATTATAATATATGATAACATATAAATATATAAATATAATATATATATTTAATAATAATATAGTTTCCATTCTGTTTCTGAAACTAAGAAAAGTCTGAAACATAATTAATAACCTGGCTACAGTCACACACTACAGCCTGAAATCACTCAAGTCTGACTTTCTTTTTTCAAATCTGATTAAATACTTTGATAGGTGTTATAATAATAATATTGATTGGATTTATATGGCGCTTTTTTCAAGGAGACTCAATGCGTGTTACAGAAACCATTATTCATTCACATCAATCATATTCATTTCTAAATCTGATACATGGCTGGGTGATGTTTTTCCAAAAGCACAAAGTCCAATTTTATCTTGACTGCTTTGTCATTTTAATAAATTAGATGTCATAATTTACTAGAGGAGACAGAAGTTGGCTGAATCCAATCTTGAAGCGTGGCAGATGCTGTTGTTAGAGCTAGTTTGTTAATACACGGAAATGCAAACCATCCATATTTATTTCACCATTTAAAGAAAAATTTTGTTTCATCAAAAAAATGTGATGGAGCATAATGGGATCAAATCACTCTTTGAAAAAGACAAAGCAGACAAAATGATTTGTCCCGGGCCTCGACAGATTTTCAACAAGACTAAACGACAAATGTTGAAAACCTATCTTTGTTAAGTTGTATGGGAGGGACCTTGGTGTAGCAGTAGAAATGCTTTTTATTTAATTGCTGTGCCAATCAATTTTTGCGTCATGTCGTTGCATTAGGGCTTGGTGATATAAACCAAAAATCATCTCTATTTTCTCTCCAAATGAAGATATACAATATAAACCTTGATATTTGTAACTCTAAAGTTCCATTTGCTGATGCAAAATGCCCCACTGGCACAAACCGCTGCACAATATGCACCACTTTTATTTTTTTCTCCTATACGGGACAGCATGTGTGAGTGAGATTTCAAATATGGCTGGTTTAGGGGAATGTCTGGGTTAGGCCGCACTCTAATTCATCTATCTGTGCTTTTCATGTTGTTCTCAGAAGTAGCAAAAGCAGCAACTCCTAAAACAAGTATTTTAACACAAAATGAGATATAAAATAACAATATATTGTTATAGGCAATATAGTAATTTTCTATATCGCCAAAGTGGAAATCTTGATATATGTTGAATCTCGATATATTGCCCAGGTCTAGTGTGTCACCAAGAATCTAAAGTGCTCATTTTTCTGTGGAGTTTGTTTTTAAATAAGTTATTTGAGGTTGAAAAACAGGATATGACAATGATTGACAGCCTCGGGTCTTGCATAGCTCTCTTTCTGAATAGAATAAACAGTTACTTCGTGAAGGAAAGCTGAGACGCTACTAGTACTAACCTCTATGATCTGATCATCTGAACAAGACGCTGGTAGAATTGCCAGTGGGAAAGATACTAAAGTTTGTGGCATAGCTGGGCTGCATAACTCATCAGGGCAGGACGCTAAATGGGCGGGACGTGTTACCAAGGCTCCTCCCGCCGGACCCTATTGCGCAGACTTTGGCTAAAAATGATGTCAAATTTGCAAGATGGAAGTGCCTCTAAGCACTGTATATTGGCTTCAAGAACATTGAGTGGGAACAGCTACAGTGCACGCCCACTGGTTTCAACCTATGTTTAAATCATAAGAGTTGATGTTGAAAAGAAGCTCAAACATTTGTACAGTATTCAAGTTATTGTACGATATTCAACCGGGTGCGACATTGCTTCTTGAGTATTGAATTAATGTGTTGAACTTTTCTGTTTAAACGTGTTGTTTCAGTGCACGGTGCAAGTGAAGCTGGAGTTGGGTCACAGAGCTCAGCTGCGAAAGAAAGTGACTTCCGAAGGATTCACCCACGACTGGATGGTGTTTGTCCGAGGACCAGAGACTGGCGACATCCAGCACTTTGTAGAGAGGGTCGTCTTCCGCCTGCACGAAAGCTTCCCCAAACCCAAAAGAGGTGGGACGGCAATGATGCTGTGTGAACGTAAATTAATTAGTCGCAGGTTCTTTCCTTGTTAAAAGCCAAATCCAGTTGGATCTATTCGTGCAAAGCAATTAGGGTTGCAGTAAATGATTATTTTAGTGTATTTTAATCAAAAAATAAATTGCACTTTTTGCTTCTTGATCTTGTTCCAAAACTAACTGATTTACAAGACACAAATCTTTTTAAGCTCTTTTCATTTCACAAAACAAATAAACAAACATGAATCTAACAAAAAAATTTCAAAGTACTTCAATTCGGTATTGCTTTCATCAATGCGTTTCATCAATATTTATGTAATTAAGTTTCCTGTTTTTGTTAAATTTCTTTTTCATAAATCAACATATAAAATATTGTTTTGACAGTTTTAAAATTACAGCGGGTATGTGTGTCTCTATTCTGTGCCTATATTATAAACAGCAGCTAACTTCCAAAGATTCTGTTCCTTTTATATTGTGTACATTTAAGACAAGTCGTTGAGTTCTTTTTTAGGAAAAAAGAATTTCACTGTCTTATCCCATCGCTTGTGGTATCAGTTTAGAAAAAAAATATTCAAGCTTCATATGTCTTCATAGATTCATCAAATTATTTTCTAAAGTTTGTATATATTTTAATATTATCTTTTGTGACTTTCTGTTGTTTAGAATTTGTTGTGGGCTTTTGCATCCCTGCCGCTCACCGCTTTACTTGTTTTTAGTCATCCAGCTTGAACACACCTGTTTCAAATCAGTGGCCCTTCATCACAATCTGTGCTGATTAAGATGGACTCATTTGGTCCAGGTGTGTGTGGCGAGCAGAAGGTGCATCTAAAACATGCAGGGCAGTGATTCCCAAAGCAAAAGGACTGATACTGTGACCACTACAGTAATAATTCAATTTCCTCTAGGAATTTGTCTTTCATCAATCATTTTCAGTGACAATTCTGTGTCTGTTTGCAGTATGCAAGGAGCCTCCGTACAAAGTAGAAGAATCGGGCTACGCTGGTTTCCTCATGCCTATTGAGGTGTACTTCAAGAACAAGGTGAGACTGAAAAAGCTTTTGTTTCTTCTGAGTTTTTAACAGTATTGTACTTTCAGGGATGTTTTCTAAAGGGAGTATTTAAAAAATTCTTTAGACAATATTAGGTGTTTTTTTTGGATGCTGATTTTTAAATACATTTTTATTTTTATTTTTTTTAAATCAATTTAAAATATATATATATATTTCCTTTTTACTGATATTTAATCACTATTTTTCTTATTGTCTTTTTCACATTTTTGTGGACGTGTTTTCTACCGCTGGAGACATTGTCACTTCTCAGCAGAGCAGCCTCACTACTGGGCATGTTGACCAGCTCCTGTTCCCACATAAAAACCTTAAATTGTGCCACTTCCGCAACTCCACTCCGGTAGATGCCGCCGTAGATATGATGATAATAATAATAAATGAGATGTTTTAAAGCAAATAGTTTTGACTGAATTTGTTCTGATTGATCAATATCTTCTGATGAACATATACAGCAACTTGATTTTTCATCTGTTTAATTTTGATATTAACTGGGTAGAATATCGTGATACGTATCGTATTGCAACATCCTTGCTACTATGTTACATCCCCTACTAGTAATACAGTTCAATTGGTCAGTTTTTGAGCATTGACTGCTCTTTTATCTCTTAACTCATTATCGCCCACCAAAATGTCAGTACCTGTTTATTGAAATTACCAAATAGGATAATTTACTCAATAACTGGTTAAAGCTTATTTGCTGATTGCCTCAGAAAATGTTTTGAGAACCTATTAATGTTGGACACAAGTTAAATCATTGTACTTCACCAGTGTGCAAAGAGCATGCTAGGGCTGCTCGATTATTAGAAAAAATACTACTCAGGATTATTTTAGTCATAATTGAAATCACGATTACTCAAACAATTACGGTATTGTCAACCAAAAAGTTACTTATTTTTTGTACAAACAATAAAAAATATACTTTTTAAACATATATTAAATCCTTCAAATGCTAAAATCAAGTATGTTCACTTTTGCACAAGACAAAACACTTCTTCCGTGTGATGTCTTTGCTCTAGGACTTTATCATTAAACTATTTTATTTAGCAAATAAAACATGTATAATTGAAAATAAAAAGAATATATAGATTTTTTAAGTAATAGTTTTTTCTCTGTTGTTTTTGTAATCGTTGAGTATAATAATCCAAATTGTAATTGAATTTAGATTTATTGCACTGCCTTAAAGCAAGCTAGATTAAATGTCATATGTTGCAATTTTTCAAACTTTTAAAAGTCCAGAAAATTCTCAATTGGTGTGTTGACTAAGAATAAATAAAAGAATAAAACAAGTTGTCATAGAATAACATTTTAATGGATTTAATGGGGGGTGGGGGCGACTGTGGTCATCTGGCTAATAGTTCACAATGATGGTTTTCCTTGGAAGAGAATCCTGTTTTGCTCCCACCTGCCGTCCAGGACTCAAATTGTGCTGAATTGGATTGATATTCCTAATCTGGTTAAGAGAGCTGGGTATTCCTTTTACATGAGGCCTAAATCAGGTCCAGAGGCCCAAGGGTAATCAGATTACTTAGGCACTTTTAAATGCAGGGAAGGCCTAATGGAGCAATAATATATGCAAGAGGTCTCTCAGTGGGAAAACCTTTGCATGTAGGCTATTAAGGGTTTGATGGTGTTGATAAGCCCTAATTTGGTGTTAGATCATTTTGTCAGTATTGGAAGTACAACTAGCAGCACTTTTACAGCTGAATCCAGTTTTGATAAAATAATGAAAGACTCTGGAGAGATGAGTGTGTGCAGCAAAGTGCCCTCATTTCCTGCTGTGTGCTTTGTAATGTTAAACCTCTGGACTCCATCCAAAAAGGCTCTTCCTTCCAATCCAAGAGAAACACAAAAGACAAATCTGTCAGGAAGAGGAAAGTAAAAACCAGCCACCATTGCTCCATTATCACCACACAAAAAGGTTGCTGTTAACTTCCCTCCCGCGCGTCTCCAGTCATTTTCCACAGCTTGTCTCGGGCCATCCTCTCTTCAGTGCTGTGCTCACATGTCTGATCTGCTTCTCTTCCGTTTTTATTTGACTCGGAGTCAGTGACTAAAAAGATAAACAAATTGGTTTGTTTTGCACATTTCCTACAATGACTGTAATTGCCTAAATCCTTTTCCCCCGTTTTAGGAGGAGCCAAAAAAGGTGTGTTTTAACTACGACCTGTTTCTTAACTTGGAGGGCAACCCACCGGTGAACCACCTGCGCTGTGAGAAGCTCACCTTCAACAATCCCACCAAAGAATTCAGAAAAAAGCTCATCAAAGCTGGAGGGGTGAGGCTGATACACACACACACACACAAACACATACGTAAGTACTCGGGTAAATGGTGTAATGGTCTGTTCCATGAGTTCTAAAGTTTTTGAGTATCTTATCAGGCCTTTGTCTACTGTGTGCACCCTCGTGTGCGTTTGTGGGACCTTTTCCTAAAGTTTTAGAAGTCTTTTACGTTTTGTCTATTAAAGCAAGGTGGCTTTATCTTTTATCTGTTCTTCAATCTGTGCATTTAAAAAAAAAAAAAAAACTAAATCCTTTATTGTATACTTTCTTACCTTATCTGTATTTTCATTTGTCCCTAATGTTTAACTTTTTACTGTGTAATGGTGTCTTTGAGTTTTTTTTTAAATGTTTTTTTCAAACACATTTTTCTGAAATACATTACCTTTCAAAAGCTCTCGTGGACAGGGATTTTAGATGACCATTTATTGTAGTGCATCTGAGACCTGTGCATGATTAAATGCCACAACATCAATGCTACAGTTTGTCATAGTTAAATGAATAAGAGTACAAGAAAAAATAATTTGAGGATTAAAATGTTTTTCTGGTATGGAATTGCTGCACTTTCTTTGTTTCTTTAAGACAAGACAACCACACAGGAGACAACATGACATACAGTGAGCAATAACTTATTCACTGGCGAAAACTAAATGGCAGCCTTTTGGGATCATGAATGTATCTTAGACTGTAGCATACTCCTAATTCTCCTTCTACATTCTGTATATAGGATAAATCTACACAAATGTATTTGATTACAATATTAGTTTTTCTGTGGAGTGTATATTACATTCCAATATTTAAATTGTACCATGGACTGTTCTACTCCTTCAGATAAAATTGAACAGTACATTTGAAAAGGCAAAACTGCAGTTATCCTGTACAGCTGCTCCTGCTCAGCAACTTAAGAAAAGATTTGTACATGGATCAGTATTTAACAAGGGTAAAGTCTCAGCCTGATAATGCCTGTGGTCTTTGAGCAGCAAACAAAGGAGTTGCTCAGGTTTGTCAGTGTATTTAAAGAGGAGCAGAAAGAAAAAAAAAAAAAAAACCTCCTGTTTCTTTAACTCCAGGTGTTGGTGGTCCCCGAGGGCACTGAAGCGGTTTCAAGGCCAAGTCCGGACTACCCCATGTTGCCCACCATCCCCCTCTCCGCCTTTTCAGACCCCAAGAAGACAAAGACCTCCCATGTATCAAAGGTTGGTAAAGTTTCCAACTCTTCATTTCATTTCCAGCTTCTTTTCGTCAGGAAATCCTAAAACTCACCGCGATGACAGGACTGATAAGTGAGTATGGCTTCTACAGGGATATATACTGTATGTGGTCGTTTGGGTAAACGCAAAGACCAATTTCATTAGTGCTTTCTCTAGAGCAGACTCACTCAGGTCGCTAAATGTTCCCAGATGTTTGGACGTCTATATTCTGGGCTACCTAGTCGGGTTATCTGCTGAGAGAGGCGACATGTTTAAAGGAAACTGGAAACTGATCCCATTCACATTTTCCAAGTCTGAGATCGACAGAGATTTCTTTAAAGCACTTCTTAATAACATTTGTTAGCTTCTCTTAACAACTTCAACTCTGCAGATGTTGCCATCACTGATGAAGCATATGTTGTTTTTCTCCCGTTTCCTTTGTTGGCTTTTATGTTGCTACATGAGTTGGTCCAAACCACCGAATACACATTTTTGGAGAAAAGTCAGCTGGGTTTCATCCAGCTGTGTCTGTATGCATCTGAAAACACATGAGCTCGCTGATATTCCAACTCGCACTAAGAATCATTATTTCAAACGGACGAACAAAGATCTTTATGTGCCAAGGATATTTGTAATGTTTAAAACAGTTTAATTATATAGTAATATACATTTCATACATATATATTTTAAACAATTGTAATTTCTTTCCTATGTTTTTACTTTATTTAAGGGACATTTCAAAATGTCATGAATGGGTTAAAAAAATTTTGTCAGATTATCCCAACACTACTAGTTTAACCAACAAATTTAAACTCAAGCAAAAGCCCCTCCCAAAAAACTTGTACATAAGAAAAAATATGGATTTTCACATGCACCAATTTACATCTTGCACGCTTTTGCATTTTGTTTGACTTTAGGAAACGGGTCCTTCAGTGTCGGCTCCTCGGGGCGACGGCACTGAGCAAATGTAAGAAGGCAAACAACCCAATCTCATAAACTATGACCCAGTTAAATGTTGGGAACCATAACTTATGTATAACACCGTTTTATTTACACTGTTTAAACTTCAGTGCAGCTTGTTGCTTCAATGCATCAGATGTTAAAGACTGGCGTCATGTTTTGCAGTAACAGTATTGCAGCGCATACATACATTTCACATCTATATTTGTTGCTGTACATCTTGGTTATAAAACAGTCATAACAAGATTAAGCCATTTTAAATACTCTTTTTTTTTTTTTTTTTTTTTTTTTTTTTTTGGAATGTATAAAACAACATATAAAATAAAAAGTAAACAGAGCATTCTGATAGTTTCAAGGTGTTGCCCTTCCGTCATAACAGGCAAGCTCACTGTTGTATAATGACGGGGACAACCTGTGCTTTTTGTCAGTCTTTAGAGGAGACTCATTTTGTCCACATTCTTGTAAATTTATCCATTTATAAATTAAGTGAACAAGTATTTTTTTTTCAATTTGATATATTTTTTTCACTGTCTATCATTTGCTTATTGTGGGAGGTTCAGGGTTTGTCCATCTTCCCGTGATGTTTTTTTTTGCTTCCGTTACCATTATTAATAAATGTCTATTCAGATTCTCCATGAGGGAGTCACCTCTTCACAAGCAGGGAGACTTTTAATCAACGCATCCCGTCTTAATTATTGTCACGTTCATGACCACAATGTGTCATTCATAGAATACTGTGATCACACCCCATGCTATGATTAGCTTGAGGATGCGAAATTGCTTTATTTAGTTGATGGTTGCGTTCTCTCTCTCGCTCTCTCTCTCTCTCGCTCTCTCTCTCTCTCCAGGAACCCAGCAAAGAAGGAAGTGGCAGCAGCAGCAGCAGCAAAGGACCCAAACCTCACAAGCTGACAAAGGAGCACCGGGAACGTCCCAGGAAAGACTCTGAGAGCAAAGCCACGTCGAAAGGAGACGACAGGGATGGCAGTAGCAAAAGTGGACGTGATACCTCCTCCTCTTCATCTTCATCCTCCAAAAAGCCATCAGAAATTAAAGTAAAGGAGGAAGTGAAGGTCCTGCCCAAAGCTGCCTTCAAGGAGCCTAAGCTCACCCTGAAGGAGTCAAAGATGGAAGGTATGTCCCCTAAAGGAGGAGGGGCTGGTAGTGGAGGGGGTGGTGGTGGGGGAGGAGGAGGAGCAGCCCCAGAGTCCAAAGCACCAGGGAAAAGACCTTCCACAGTAGATTCACCCAAACCCAGCACCAAGAAGCAAAAAAAGGGCAGCTCTGAGGGACTAAAGGGTCCGACCGGTGGTACCTTCACAGGAACGTCTCCTCGCATCTCGTCATCTGCTGCCAGCCAATCGTACTCCGAAAAGAAACAAGGGAAGGACAAAGGACGCTGGGTCAAGAGCAAAAATGACACGCAGGAGCTGAAGGAGCACAAGAAACTTCCTGAATCAGAGGAGTCGAATTCTGAAGATGAAGCCTCGTCAAAGTCGGAGGTAAACAGGGGCTTTGTTTTTAAGCTGAAAACATGAGGAGACGATTGTGATGTCGTACAGATGAAAATAACCTCTGACCTTGATGGGGAAAAAAAAAAGAATGTCAGTATTTTATTTTACTTCTGCTTTATTTTTTCGACTTTCGCGAGAATATTTGACTTTTGATTTATTGAAAAATAGTTTCAGTGTTTTTCAACCTTGGGGTCGGGACCCCATGCAGTATTGCCTGGAATTAAAATAGGGTTGCCTGAAATGTCTAGTAATTAGTGAAAAAAAGAAAACTTGAGTAAACAAAAGGGATTAAATGTTTTTACAGTTTTTGAATGATTATTCTTTTTCAAATAAATATCAAATTACTGTATTCTAAACTTTATAGTTTGTAGTTAAAATAAAATGTAGTATAAAATATCTGAGGTGGCTACTCTGTATTTGTAACACATTTTAATAAACTTGGTAAAAAACTAGTTCAAGGAGAAAAAAATGTCCTTGGGGACATTTGTTATCAAAATGGGGTCACGACCTGAAAAAGGTTGAGAACCTCAGGTTTATACAGTAAATGGTGCACATCACTTCTAATATTTGTTATTAACGGTGTCAAACTTGTCTCTTTAAACTTGTTTACTTTCCTTGCAGCAGTC